>NC_055968.1:12986874-13014374 GCF_018492685.1 Alosa sapidissima | reverse complement strand
TGAAGAAACACCCCTCCTCACACACAGGCACACACACACACACACACACACACACACACATACACACACACACACACACACACACACACACACACACACACACACACACATACACACACACACACTAACAACTCCCAGCAGTACAGCACAGACTTTTGGCTATTGGCCCCATGCTTCATCCACTGATATCTATTTTCAATATTCAAATGTTACAAAGTTGCATGTTACAAAGTTACAAATGTCCTATTACAAAAAAAATGTAAGATGTGTGCATGACATCAGATATGCATACATCAATGCATGTGTGAATCCTGACAGAGAGTATACCGTCAGACCTTCCAGTATATGCCCACATATGTTATCATCATCATTTATTTCATTGTTATGAGAAATGGTACAACTATGTAATAGCTAAAGCACACAAATGCAAGTGTGTGTGTATGTGTGTGTGTATTCCCTCTGTGTATCAGACAGCTGCATCATGCAATATCTGACATCTTGGGCTAAGAATTGGTCCTCAACATTCTCTAACTGTTCATCATGATGGATGATTTCCCTTTTCACAGTCAGCCTAACAGCTGTGCTGATTCAGGAATGAGGGCTCTCATAGACAGTACTCTGCATCAATAATGTATAATAGCCCTCGGCTAATGGCTGGGGAGCTGAATGGTGGATAATACAAAGCACTGACAATGCACAATATGACATTGGATATTACAAGCTATTGTTAAAAAAATATATAATTATGAATAGATTATCTATGCATTTCAAGAGAGCGAATAAATACATGAGATAAAATGATTAAAGCAACACCAAAGAGTTTTTTGTACCTTAAAATAATGTTTCCAAAATCGTTTCAGTGGTTCATCAACTCGTAACAGGGTTAACGGCACTTTCTGCATTCACTTCGCGGCCCTCTATCAGCTATAACCGCACTATGTAAGTTTGCCGGATCGGGTAGTGGATCTGTAGTTCAATGGAATGAGACATGAGAAACTACAAATTTGACTTGCATCTGATGTCGCAATACATCGTACTTTCATAAAATCATGCAACATATTCTACCTTGTCTGTGGATATTGTTATTTGCAAAGCCAGTGCTGGATAAACAAATAGTGCGTGCGACAGAGGAAAAGTTCTTTTGTGTTCCTTTAAATAATGGCAAGTAGTGGTTGTGATTTTTTTTTTAACTTTTTAATGGTTGACCCAGGAACATTATACTCTTAACTGGATGTCTACTATAATCTGCAACTTCAAAGACATGATACTCTTTTAGTATCATGATACTTACCTGTTTACCTCTGAAATGAAAAACAGTAATTTTTAACACAGAAGTACAGATTAATCACATGTATAGTATTTTTATATTTACTGTGTTCTCATTATCAGATACTAAATGCCTTCTACAGAGTTAGCGAATCAACAACCCAAGCAGGAGGGTAGATTTAAAATTCTTCTAAATTGAAACTTGATGTTTCAATTTTATCTTTGATGTTCTTTTGGGTGCCCACTGTCAACTTCAAGGCAACGCTGCCACCGTCGACTTCAAGGCAGCACTACCATACCTAACCCTAACCCTAACCCTTCCCCTTGCCTAACCCTAGTTCCTTCCAGGCAGCGCTGCCCTTGAAGTCTACGGTGGGGCCCCCAAAATACCATATATCGAATTGCGTGTGCATACTGTAGTCTAACTTACGCTAAGCCATGCTCAATATTACTGTAATGCATTTGTGCACCAGGAAACTCCACATACACATCGGAGTCTGTCATAACCCAACTATTTCACCTCATATAGTCTGACGGTTCAGTCCTGTCTTAGCCCAGACAACCTGCTTCATCTAAATGATGAAAAGACAACACATGGACAGATGATTCATCCTCTGCACAGGCCGAAGAGCTGAGGTCAGTGCTGGCACATGGTACAGAGAGCAAGCGTGAGTGAGAGAGAGTAAAGGATAGAGTGAGAAATAGAGATGGAGGGATAGTATAGAGGGATAGAGTGAGGGGGATGGAGATGGACAGAGAGAGAATGAGAGACAGAAAGAGAGAAAGTGTGAATGTGTGTGTGTGTGAGAGAGAGAGAAAGAAAAAAGAGAGAAAGAAAGAAAGAAAGATGAAGTTTCTGGCCACTGGATCTTTTGTGATGGATAAATGACCAGATGACCACCTCGGAACAGCAGGGGGGGGGGGAGACGCACATCAACAGAGCGAAAGACAGAGGGCCAGACTGTCCAAAAGCTCTCAACAGCCTTGACCCCAAGAGTCCCCCCCTCCCCCCCGCCCGACCAGTGCAAGAGAAGATGACGGGATTTAGTATGATATCATCACTATGCAGTGCCTAATGCTGCTCTTTTTTCTCTCCTCTGTTTTCCTATTTAAGGTTTTTCTCTCCCAAGTCTCACAATGTTTGCACCTGTTTTCGGCGAAAACTCAGCTGGGAAGCCCACTAATGTATATGGCATGCTGTAATTGAATTAAAGAGGCCATGAATTTACAGTGTGTGTGTGTGTGTATGTGCATTAATGCGTGTGTGTGTGTGTGTGTGTGTGTGTGTGTGTGTGTGTGTGCGTGTGTTTTGGAAAGACAGACCTTTCCAGGGATATATCAAGTACCTGACCCAGAAGATCCCAATTCCTGTTCCCATTTTCCAGTGCTATGTTGTCCTCTCGTTGAACTTTACCACATATAATAAGCATTTTGGCCAACTCATCCTCATGAGTGAGTACATAACTGAACGCTATTACTAACACTGACACTGAATGATATTATGACAGTAACACAAATGGACAGTTCCGCCAACAAAAAGGTTGTTATTTTCCTATATCTTCTTTATGGCCTGATTTATTTTTTGTTGAATGACCGCTTTCATTTGAATGACCGATTTATTTGTGTTGAATGACCGCTTTGCAATACAAGCAAACCAAGAACAGTAGTATTTATCATGGCGATAAAGCACTGAAATTGAACCATTGAACTGCCCCTGTAAAGGAATGTGGGGTCTAGCTGTGTATATGTTGAGCTAGAGTATACAGTATATGTGAGTGTGCGCACACATAGCTGTCTATGAACCATGCGAATCCTCCCATGTCAGGTTGAGGTAAGCTGAGGTTTATCATGTCTGGGATGTGGCCAGGTCTGATACAGGGAGAAAGGGAGAGGAAGGGGGAGGACAAGTGGGATGGTCAAGAGAGTGGAGCAGAGGGTGGTGGGGGAGTGTGCTTAATTGATGACAGAGATAGGCTTGACATGTGACTACAACACCCACCCAACCTTTGAGTCCAGGTCCTGTCCAGCACTTCATCCATCTGAAGAGCACAGGGCCAAGCCCCGTGCGGAGTTGACTCACGTGGAATTCGGTAACCTCGATATTTCACTCCGCTATTTGCCACATCATTACAGCCATCCATCAGAGACCAGACAACCTAACATGGATGCTTTCCAGAACGTTCTCCTGTGTAACTCTTAAAAGTGGCCAGCAAAAGCGAAACAGCTGTCAAACACTCGACTGACCAGGAGTTACAACCACCTGTATTAATCATAAAGACCCCAAACCCTGAAGTGATTTTGGACGAGTTTCAAACACCAGCCTGACAGAAATCACCTCTCAAAACCTGGTTACCTGTGGACCACTATACTCAATCAGTAATCTGTACATTCTATGGTGTGTATAAAATTCAATCACATTATTGATTGTTTAGACAATGCTCTAATCCACAGCAACTTACAGTGAACTGACTATGGGGCCGATCACCCTGGAGAAACTGTAGGCTTAAGTCCCCTTTTCAGGAACTCAATGGTGGCAGTCCCTGGAACTGAAAAATGGGGGTATGGATGGTGTAAAAGAGGGGCATTTAAAATCATGTTTAAGAGTGGTCTTTTTTGTTGTAATGGTGGTGGTGTGTTAGCTGTGGCGGCGACATAGAGGAAAGTGGCGTCTTTAGGGTTCTGCGTGAGGCAGGAGCTCCGTGGGGAGCTGATCAGCATCTGGAGCCCATCCAGGGCTTCATTAAGCCCCCTCATAAACCTGGAGCTACACCCCCACACTGTCGCCCTCCACACGGCCTCCACATCACACACACTCCAGATGGGAACCGCACTGGAGGAGAGCAGCACAGGAGAGGGAGAGAAGGTGAGATGAAGAGACAGAGAGAGACAGAGAGGGAGAGAGTGTGAGAGAGAGAGAGAGAGAGAGAGAGAGAGAGAAAGAAAGAGAGAGACAGGAGGGCAGTCAGGATAAGACATGATGAAGAGAGGGATAGCAGACTCTTGAGTGGGGAAGCGAGATGAGGGTGAGCGAGATGCAGAAAAGAGCTGGATTACAGTCATGAGAGGGGGATCAGGAGTGGAGGAGGAGAGAGCAAAGGCGGAGGTGCGCTAGCTAAGAAAAAGATGGAAATAATAGCAGAGGGTTAGCAGTAGGTTGAGCCTGTCAGCAGCTCTCCGTTCTCGAACCTCATAAAAGAATGAAAGGTAGCCTTAATGAGAGAAACGGAAAGTAAAGGTCCCTTCCCCATGGCTGAGGCAGCTGATTTCTCCATTTGGAGTTATCTCCTCCTCACGGTGCTAAAGCTAAAACCACATTCATTAACAAATCCACAGCGTTCATGCAGAAAACTGGGCAGACATTTTACTGTCTAGTCTGAACCCGCAGGTTTTCCACTTATGGCTGTGTGTAAATTAGGGTTTGTGACTGGGAGACAATCAGTGGGGGTGGAGGATGTGGTTCAGGGCTTTTGGCTGAATTAAGATGTCTGCAAACATTGAGATTTTTTGAAAATGCTTGAATGTTATCTTTAAATCACTTAAAGGAAATAAAAACACAAGCATACTTTACTTACACCTCCACTCCTGCCCTCATATCGGCACTATGTTCACGCAGGCAAAACATTTGACAAATTCCTCCGATTTTTCAGGGGTTCTGAGAGCCTTATCTCTATGTGGGTCTCGGAAGTTAGCGTGGATAAAGTGTGCAGGTATCCTGAATAGCAGCTGTGAATTAAACACATCAGGGCCATATCAGGGCCAGATCAGAGCCAAATGTGGGCCAGATCTGTGCTTGGCTCACTTGGTATCTAAAACGAGCACATCTGCTTCTGATATTTCATATCAGAAGGATCTCAAGGCCAAGAGACACAACAGGAATCTGGCGCAGACAAACTGGTCTTCATGGTGAACACAAAGTTTTGTCTTTTTATAGCGATCACCACTTTTCACCTCTGTGTGTTGCTTTTGGCAGAGGAGACATCACGCATCATGAAAAAACAAAAGCAGCTCATCCACCAAGCCTTTTAAAGGAAAAAAGGAAGTTTCAAGGAATTCTATAATTTTTGTTGTCCTTGTGTAGTAACAGTTGAATATTAAGTCTGGAGACAACATTATGTTGACATTTATACATTACATTACATTACATTACATTTAGCAGACACTTTTTGACCAAAGTGACTTACATATGTCAGCTATATTACAAGGGATCACATTGTCCCCGGAGCAACTTGGGGTTAAGTGCCTTGCTCAAGGGCACAACGGTGGAAGCCGGGAATTGAACCGACAACTTTCAGGCTACTGCACGCTAGCCCAGTTCCTTAACCACTACACTACCACCGCCCCTTTTGGGCACAGACTCTCAAGTAAGCTTACAGTTTTTTTTCTGCAAACTCCAACACTTTGCCGACTGCCTACAATAGCTGTTCGGAGAGGATGGATAGTCTTGAGAAAGCTTGTGTTTTTGCAATCGCTCACGTCCAGGAACTTGGCATGGCTAACAAAAACACCGAAGACTTTCGCTTGAAACAGGATGTTTTGGTGATTAACACTTGGAGCGCAGAGAGTGTGTGTGCCTGATTGGAGATGAGTTTTTCATGCACTCAAAACGCTGATGTGAAAGAAAATCTCTGTGCCATTGGTGACTGGCCAGCCCCTCCACCAACACGAGTCTTTTCAGCCAATCCTCCCTACATACAGACACACACACACACACAAATATACACACATGCTCGCCCAAAATCCATCAACACATGCTGGGAAGAAAAGTGCTTTCTCTTTTTTAAATAACAAACACTTTTTTTAAATTTGTAGCCCAAACAAGAGCCCGACTGTTGTTTACTAACTTTAACTTTCCATGTTTAGCGTGGTTCCACAGACATTTCTCAGAACTCCGCTTTGTTTTGCACAAACCAATTTCCCTGTAACAGCGGATGAAACTCCAGTTAAACTTTTCTTCTCTATATGTGACCACAGCTGAAAGTGTAGTGATGACACACTGGTATTCAATCTTGAGAGAACAATAAGGGACTTGGGAGCAAACGCAGATCTGCTGAAATGCTTGACCCCATTCCTGCACTTCATCTCTCCATCACTCTGGCAAACGCACTGTGATGGAGGAACTGGAGTAGAACACGGCCCCCATTACTATTAAGTGCACCTGGAGGACCGGCGATCAAGTGCCAGGGTGGTTGCTTTTGGGCTCCCCTCATCCCTCCTCCCGCTGCTGCAGAATTATTTCTGGGACAATAAACAGTTGAAATGACTGCAGCGGAGAGCTTCTGGTTTACAGAGGCTGGGGAACCCTGCTTTCCCTCGGTTTACCTCCTCACATGCATTTTAACCTCACCAAAAGAACACACACAAGCATGCATGTGTACACACACACACACACACACACACCATGTTTCGGCATTTTAACAAAGAGAGAGACAGAAGGGGGAAGACGAGGAACTGAGAGAAACAGAGAGAAATGGAAAAATAAAGAAAGAGAGAACACTTTAAGTGAGAGACATACAGAATGAAGAAAAAAAGTGGGCTGCATCACCGTATAGAAGTGTCCAGTGTGTCGTCCGAGTACCAGACCTAAAGATTTACATTGCTATATAAAACCTTCCGTACTGCTTCTAGTGGCCTGGAGGTAAACACGGCTCAACCCAAGGAGCTCGCAAGGCAGGCTGGACACAGAGTGTCCATTTAGCCACGGGATGACATAATCACCTGCTGCCGACGAACCCGGCCAACATCTGCTGGGCTTATTAACCCTTCGGGTGTCACCGCCCCGGGGCCAACATGAGGCCTGCAGCAGTGCTCTAATGCCTGATGCATGAGACCATGAAAAATGTACAGTATTTGTTGATATTTTGTTTCATGTGTATTTAAATGGGACCACACATGTAAATAAATGCATAAACAAAAGGGTGTAAATGTGCATAGTAATTATCGGGGGGGAAGTACTTATCATGACTTTGTAGCTAAAGCATAATTTTCTTTTTTTTTGTCAACAGAAAATATTCCTTTGAAGGACACGTTAGACACGCAAACACACACAAACACACTCGCACGGAAACACACTCACACACACACACACTCGCAGGGACATACACTCACACACACACACACACACTCGCACAGACACTCTTTCTCTCTCTCTCTCTCTCTCTCTCTCTCACACACACACACACAAACACACACACAGTGCTCAGTGATGCCCTATCCAGATGGTACAGTTGGTGCACCTTTAGATGCTGTGCACTAGCTTTGATGACACAGATCATTTACATTAAGAAGGGGCATCAAAGAGATCAAGAAGAAGTTTAGTCTGGCTCCGGAGATCATAGTGAACCTCCTTTGGAGGACCATTGAAATTTAAAGATACAAAAGGGACCTCGACTTTGAAGCTCAAAGGAGGTACAATCTCTTGAGGTGAACTTGGTTTTGGTTCCCCTTGCTCATGTCTTCCATTCCATAGATGGAGGTCACAAGTTCAATTTAAGTCAATTGCTTTGCTCATAGCTGGTTCCTTTGCAGTGAATAATAAAACATTCTTAGTGCCAATCAATAACAAACCCAAGACTTCCCCTCTGTCAGAGAAAACGTATATGTGTATGCATATTTGTGTGCATAAATCAAGACCCAAGTGTAGTTCAGAGCGTCCCAAAACCCAACCTGCTTAAAGGTTATTGCAATATTGTACTATTGAAGTCCTGTAGTGTATTTTTCATTGTCAGGTAGCGTAATTCAACACAAGCACATTTTCTGCAGTGAAATTAAACATCGCACCAGTCGGTGGGGAAGAAGTGAGAGCTAGTGCACCTTCCCAGCTGCCGGCCAGGGACCACTGGAGATTTGTGTGCTGGAGGAAACGCTTTTACACGGACCCAAAGGCCCTACTGCACCAGGAGCAGCTGAACTTACTGCAGTGAATCTTTCTCAAAGCCACTGAGAACCCTAGCTGCCACAGGAGAAGCCATGGAAAGAGGCCATTAAGGTAAATGATGGTTGCTGGATACAATACATATAACCCAAGTCAAGGTCTGATCACAAGCAGCCGTTTGCACCTGGATGGCAAATACTGCCAGCTGTTTTACAATGATAGTAATGGGTCTGTGTGTTCTTTAGGAATTTCATTATAAAATGGCATTGGATAAGAAAAATGCCCTAATGCCTAATACATTGGATTATATAAATATATCTATGATTACAATAGAAGAACTTCGCAAATGTAAAATAGGTTGAAAATTGGCAGTCTTGCTTCATTCCAATGACATTAGGGGAAAATGTGATTCCGGTGTGAATCTGATTGAATATGCTTTTTATGAGTTAAATCCAACACAAATATGGGTACTGAGGCTGCAGTTTGATCTGAGAAGATTTTATGGAGGATCTCAAAACACCCGGGTTGACCCGAGATAATCAAGGCAAAAGCTCTACACCAGGAAGCGTAAAAAGTGGGGCAATCCTGCCTTTCCAGTAACAATTAAAGGGATGTTCTTGGATTACTTCCTGATTTTCATGTTAAGCCAACAGGATATACTGAAAAATTATATTAATACCTACGATCTGTGAAAATGCAATCATACGCAGACATAATCCCCAGGAAATAAGACTTTTATTAATGTCGACAACAGCCTCCCACACTCGAGTACGCCTGAGAACAAAAACGTCTGGCAGCGCCCGTTCCTGGATTAGAGGCCCTTAAAAAAGTGTAGCCACACATAATGGGTTTACCAAACACACCACTGGTTCAGGCATGCCATGGATTCAACTCCTATCTTGCCAACCCCGCAGGTATACAGCCATACTTCCCATGTTGTTTTACGTAAATCTGCTCAAGGAAATATTACCTGCCGGCCGTCAGGATACACACACACACAGAGACACAATTGATCTGATTGAAGAGCGTTACATAATCAACATCTCTACCATCTCTTCCCATGTAAAAGGAACGGTGATAATATTGAGCAGAATCACTGATCGCAGTTCATCTCATTCTTTCATATTCATATTCATTTGTTGATTTGTTTACGGAGTCTGTATATTGCTTGTTTATTGTGTCTTGTATGTGTGCATGTCTGTACAACATATACATAGTTTTTTACATATAATAATAGTGTATATATAGTATATATAGTAATATAATAATAGTGTCCTGTACACATATAGTATATATAGTAATATAATAATAGTGTACTGTACACATAATATGTGTATTCTCTCTTATTGTACAGTATGTTATATATATATATTGTCTATATTTTGTGCAGCCAAAGTGGCCCTGACTGGAACCAAATTCAATAGTATGTGTGAACACACTGGGCCATTAAAAGCAGATTTTGATTCAGATTCTTTGCGGCCCATTTGAAGTGGTTCAGCTAAAAACAGAAGGGCTCTCTTCACCAGATCTTCTCTTTCCTCTTATTCTTCTTCACCTCCTTCCAAAATTCTTATGGCCTCTTCCAAGGCCAGAGAGGAAAAGAAGGGGCGAGGAGTAGGGAGGGAGAGAAAGAGAAGGAGAGGGAGGAATGTGGTCCATTTCCCCAAAGGAAGTGGAGTACGGAGCCCTGCCCTGGCTCCCCTCCTCTCTGCCCAGCCGTGTGGGAGTGAAAGGGCCTCAGAACACCAGAAGCCCCTTCCTGGAGGTCCCACCCTCCTCAGTCCGGCTCTGGGTCCGGCCTTACCACAGCTCCAGGAGGGACGAAGGGTCCTCTCCTCCGACAGTAGCCCTCTTGTGCTGGGACAGCCATTTCTTTTTCCCTCTTCTCGTTGGCCTTACTGTATGCCAATGGGTCCACTGCCCCAAACTAGTACAGTATGGCACTGGCTGCTCAAGCACCCCCCACACACACACACACTCACATAACCTCTCACTCCATACCCCCTCCCTGAGGCTGTTGAATAATATCCCTCATTCGGTACAGTAGACAAGTGTGTAGCCTGTTTCGCTCTGAAATATTCAGGTTATCTTTCAACGAAAACGCACTATTTTGATTTCTCATTTCAACCCCTTTTTTGACGTCTTCACTAATTTCGCTAATCCAATTTACATTTACATTTTTTCATTTGGTAGACGCTCTTAAAGCGACTTGCAGCAATAGAACATTAAACTACAGTGCAGAGGAGACCTTAGCAAGGAATTACCACTGCATCTGTAAATACTAGAGGATAGGAGTGCCCTGTACTAGTCAAATGTAAATGTAAATCAGGTTTATTTTTCTACTGGTAAGGGCCGGCAATCGTTTGGTTCCAAGGCCGAGGCCCTGACCAGTAGGCCACGGCTGCCCCAAAGTGTGATAGGAGGACAACGTGGCAGAAGGAGGAGGTAGAGGAGGGAAGTGAGGGAAGAGAATGGTAAATGCACATCAGATTTCATATTTTATAAACCGACAAATACTACTGTGAGAAAATGGCACTAAGATTTTTTCAGTTACCTTTGTTCTTTTTGCCAGTTGGTCGAATACCACCAATGTGACTCTCACACAGTAGGCTAGCCTAACATGTTTTTTCCAAGGCTGCAAATATGGAACACTGTGTGCAATGCATTAGCAGTGAAGGCCGGGGTGTTCCGAGAGGGCCCTAGTGTAACTAGCTGCAGCACATAGCCCAGCCTTCTGTATATTTTTCATGTTTGACATAATCTGCGAAGCAGTTTATTATGTGGCAGCTGACCGCCCACTCTCGGCCGAGCCCTCAAGGGCGGCTAGTTCATTAAACGTGGTTTGTTTTCAGGAGTATGTGGGACAGTCTGGGCCTCTCTATACGCCGATCCAGGACCAACAAACTAAAGGTGATTAAGCTGAGAGACACTGGTTCAATGGGACCGCATTGCCTTTGGAGGTTGACGCAGGACATGTTGGCTTCGACAAGAATCTAATAACCAGATTTCTCATTCCTGTTTTTTGTTTTCATTTGTAATTGTAGAACCGTGACGGGACACGCTGCCTTCTCCATTTGCTGTGATAGGTGCAGGAAGTACGTGCTGAACTGAGTAGTTCCGATGATGTCTCAGTGAGCCACGCATGCACAGTCATTGCTCGACCCATGGGTTCAGCTGCCAGCTGTCTCACTGAGTTGGTTGCATGCTTGTTTTTCTAATAAATTGCTAAAGAATTATGTTTTTCATCTGCGTCCCATGCTAGGGTTACTCAAGGTAACTGTCTCATCAGGAATTTATTTTGCTCGCTGCATAGAAGCAAATGAATTCTGGAGCATTCCTCCAAAGTCCACAGAGAATTCATTAATCAACTGGTAGGCCTACTTGTCAACTGCCCAGAAGTCAATTACTGACTTAATGTACAGCAATGCATAAACCACCCTACAGAAACTACCCTTTACTAGCTCCAAACACTTACCTCTGTAACCCTATAAGATACCCATGATTGATTCTTCATAGCAAAAACTTTACAGACCATTCCGATAGAGTTACAGTGCATATCTCCCGTTTGGCCTTCACAGTGTCTTTGCTCTGTTAGTCTGCTATTGGAACACCCAGAACAGTGTGCTGAGCTGCTGGCCACAGCGATCGCCGTCAATGAAGCGTTACCTTTTTGCCCATTGCCTTCCCCATTTAACTCATTGAATGCCAAGCTGTTTTCGGGAGCTTTGTCCTAGAGTGCCAGCAATCTAGACCATTGTTGATGATTTTTGTACAGCCACAGCATATTCTGTGTTATAGCTATGAACACATACAATAGCTCGATTAAAGGGACACCAGGCAAGCCTGATGCTTTTTCTCTACGAAACTCCCCTTCGCTCGGTTTGAAGCTCTTTTCCTTTTCTTGCGTCAAGGGTTTTCGCTGCTTCTTCGCTGGCTCTGCCATTATACACACTTTTGCAACAATCTCTAGCGTTTCGTTAGCCTGCCTCTGTGCTGTAAACTGATCCTGCTTCGGTCGGCGGGTAGGATACACCGAACTTGCAAGTGGGATATTCTTCCTACAGGCAGTAGGGGCGGGCGAGAGAGCCTTCATTCGCCCCGTAATGAGTCATTTAACCATATACCGACTTAAGAAGATTAATTAACACGAAAACGTTGCCTGGTGTCCCTTTAAAAGGTGAGCCTTTAAGCTCTCGGTGGGTGCAAACCGTGTATTTCTACATGCCTCTGTTCCTGAGAAATCCCAAGCTAAACAGTGGCTAGTTTTCACCAAAATCGCTGTTTTTTTCTAGAAATGGAGATATAACGTCTTTCATGAAATATGAAGTGTTGCCTGTTACTTATTTGTGTGAACTTTCCGGGAAGTGATCATCGAGACCTGGCGAGACTGCCACCTAGTGATAGACCCACGAAAATGGCCTGGTTTTGACCTGACGTGCATGCGTCACTGATTCGACCCAAAGCGGCAACCGAGTTATGATAAAATGTCCAGATTGTGCGTTTTCATGAGTTTCACGATCGTCATATATTTCATTTCCATTCATCACAGAGTTCCCAAAATCACATATAAGTTGTGTTAGAGTGTCTAGTTTCGTAATTAAAAAAAAAAAAGCTAAAAACGTAATATTACGTTTTTGGCACTCAACGCATGGGAAGGAAAAACATAATATTACGTTTTTTGGCACTCAATGAGTTAAAACTGCCAGACCACCATTAGCGGCCAAACATGACCACAACACCAGCACTCTTTCCCCCTTCATGACAGCAGATGCCATCACTGTGATATATCATAGGACCCATATTGCCAAAAGCCCTCAAAAGTCTCTCAAGTGAATTGCTCTACATTTGGCAATAGTCGTAGCGCCCATTTACAACGAGCAGTCTTTTGTTCAGTTTGGCACTAAGCTTAATCACTGTCCTTCTCTTTTCTGTTTAATAGTCAGTGAGATAATTTCAAACGGGTAAACAGAATAATTAAGCAGGAGCGTTAATGTGGAGTTGTAGGCCTACTTCCGCAGCTGTACAGCGCCGCTTCTGAACTAAACAGTTTTTATAGCGGAGAGAATGACACACGCAGCCTCTCCACGACCGTCACAAATTATGAAATTGGCCCAAGTGCTCGCCTGTCTCTCCCCTGCCAAAGTTTGATGTCATTCATTTTATGCAGTTTATTTGGACAATGTTCACCCATACACCCATATGACTTGAACATCTGAGGACATTTGAACGGCACATTTCGCTCCAAGTGCGAGTCGAGACTATTCCAGCTCAAATTGATGTCTAGAGCTGTAAAGCCATATATACATTTTTTTGTCTTCCCTTCTGAAGTCTTGCTACTTAATCCTTGCTAAATATAGTTCACCACTACGCCTACTATTCAAAGGCCAACAGCTGATGGCCGAGGCCCGAGAGTGACTGAACAGGAGGGGGAAAAATGAAACAAAGCAAATAAATCTTGAACAGGGTATCTTCAAAGGACAGTAAGACTATGTAAGACTACAGTGTTAAGCAGGACACCATGGCACATTAATGAGGCATAAGTTGATGTAAAGAGCCTGAAGGGTTATTCACACCCATCTGTGGTAACTTAGTACCTTTGCAGTATTGTTTACATAAAGCCCAGCCCACACCGACTGCCCTGTAATGGAGCTAGAGAGTCCCCTCCAAAAATAGACACTGTCTGTTCAGTAAGAGCCAATGATCACATTTGTTTTGTTTCATAATGAGCTTTTTATTTAAAAGCACAGTAATTATAGCTAAGTACATATAGCGGGAAAAAAATGCTATTATTTCTTTTGTACAAAATGAGACAATACAAAAATACTAATAGTGAATTTTAATACAATTGTATGTGTATTCAACGTCTATTAAAAACTTACTGTCACAAATCTACAATATTTTAGTTAACTAAATACAAAAAATCTGTCAATCAGATGCTTTTTTTTAAGCAGCACTTGGTAAAATAACACAGGTAAGGACTTTTGTATTCATAGTGGATATATCTAAAATGTTCAGAAATAATATTTTACATAGTTAATTTTTTAGTGATCTATACATTATTTATATATTTATAAAAAAAATAAAACAGTTTGCTGAAATGATAGGACGGACTATACAGTGAGAAAGGATGTGCAACATTTGAGTCTGGGTGTTGTACTGTAAAGTTGTATGTATGCGGTAGTCATATAGAGATACTGTACATCTGTTAGTTGGACAGCAGACAATATCTACAGAGGATAGAAAGGTTAAAGAGAGGCAAGTATAGCATAAGGAAAAAAAAAAACTTAAAAATCCACAGTTTTCTTTAATTGTTTTTTCTTCACATGGTAACAGTCATCTGCCCTCAGCTGTGGCCCTGGTGCTGTAAGACAGAGACACATGGACACACACGGGCACACACACACACACACACACACACACACACACACACACACACACACACATACACTCCGGACACGATGCAACTTCAGTGGTGGCCAACCTACTAGACCCACCCACCCCGCCCTTCCCCTGCCTAACATAGGGAGACAAAAAAATCGGAGGGTGGTGGGTGAGGTTGTCCAGCTTACCAACAATCACCACCGACAAGGGGCACAAAAAGTGGCACAAAATGTTGAGTGACACACAACTGCCGCAGAGTGACGAGGGGCCAGTAGGGGAACTCCTACCAACCAGCGGGAGGGGTTCCCCCCTCCCTCGCCCCCCCTCCAAAAAAATGTGCCAGTGTAGCTGACAGGAGTCGAAACACCCCCACACCCCCATCAGCGAACAGGGTTACAGAGCACACAGCCCTGTCCAGATCCCCCCATCCCCAAAGCCACCTCGCCCTAACTCTACAACCCTTTAGTAATGAAGTGGCACAGCCATATCACTCAGCACTGTAGAGATTGGGCATTAGCTATAACCCTACCCCTGCACCCCTAACCATCCCCCTCCCACACACACACACACACACACCAGTAGTCCCCCCTTCTCCCAACTGTTTATCCCCAACCCCCACCCACCCGAATTTTCAAAATGCATCGTCCCTTAAATCTGGGCAACTATCTGAGTAGCTATCTTCAGCCTGATAAAAGTTGAATCGCTAAAATGAGTATCCTTATAATGGGATAAATTTTCATTTATCGTCGTTGGCAGGTCTCCCGCATCATGAGGAGACAACGGCAGTGTGCGAGTTCACTATGGAGGGAACACCTCCTGCCTCAGGGCATCCATTTCATTCATCGTTCTCATCTCAAGCGTTCGTATGGCTACCCTTCTAGGTAGCAAGTGGTGACATTTGACAATAAACTTGGATATAGTGCTATAAGTTACTTTTCTTTATATTGTTAATATATTTGTGCTAGTTACATTGCAGGAAAAAATATCATTCCTAGAGCGAAGGAATTTGTTGTCCTATACTGACTGAAAGGCCTTGGAGGAGAGGTGAGAGAAGTTAATCAGGTCGAGCCCCCAAAGAAGGCAGAGACCAGATGGACAGCCTCACTCTCCATAGTTTTTTTATCTTTCATTCATTCATCCATCCATCCACCCATCCATCTATTCAGATTTTTATTCTTTATCAGCCATTCCCCCCTTTCTTGTGCAGTCATGATTCAAGAATCTGTTCCTCAAAGTACTTTGAACATTCCACACTTTTCCTGGGGGGTTTCTCTTTCCTTCAGTTCACGCTTCAAATTCATGTAATTTCATTTCATTCATTTGTCTTGTTTAGCTTCTTTTTTGATATTCTCTTCGTTATTTTGTGTTGCTTTCATTCTTTCAGTAATAACGGGCTCAAATGTAAAAAATAGCAAATAACAATAACAATAATTATAATACAAGAGTTCTCGATGTCAAAGTAAAAGTCTCTGTCTCTCGTCCCTACATTCTACTGTCAAGTGTGAAGAGTGAGCGGCTCGTGGGGGAGGGTGGGGATGTGGGATGGGGGTTGGGGTGGAGGGCTGCTCATCACATCACAGGTGGCTGTTTAGGTGGGGTGGGTTTCGGGTGGGGGCTCCATATCCCCCCGCCTCCCTCACACCATGTTGTGGTGGTTGTTCCGTTCTATGATGTCCGCCGACGGCAACAGCTCCTTCTTGATGGGGGAGGGCGGTGGGGTTGCGGCCTTCGCTTTGGGCTTGAAGAGGTCAGACACGTAGAAGACCTGCAGGAGAGGAGAGGAAGAAGAGAAAGAGAGAGAGAGCGATACATTAGACATGGTGTCAGAGACATGATGAAAAGCCTTTTCTTCTCTACTAGTCACAACTGATTATGAATCACTTCCTCATTGTTCTATGGAGAAAGAGGGAGAGTAAGAGGTGTGGAGGGTCATGCATGGAGGATGTCATAGTTGAGCCCTCTGCCAAAGAGAGGGAAAGTCAGCCGGGGCATGTTCCCACTGACCTCACCCGCGGTCACAGCGAGTACTTTTGGCTGTGTCCGTCACACGTTGATAAGGAGGCCCTCGTCTCATGACTTGCAAACTCTAGGTCAACTTTGTGAGAACAAAACAGAATATCCCTATTTGTCTTCAGTCCCTGAACTGCATGAGGTCACTCTCTCTGCACCAGGTTTGGCGTGGGAGGTCTTGGAGGGGCTAAGGAAATACACTCCTTGAGGGACCGCAACCTTTCGGCTGCTTGAGGCCCTACCGATGACATCACTCACTGGCAGCACAGGAAACCGGGGAGTGGCTGACAGGAAGTGGACTCCTCGGACATGTGAAAGGACCCGGGCCGACTGGGTCTGGTCAGGTCTAAGTGGGTTTGGAAAGGGAACCTGAAGTATGCGCCCCACTCATCTACAGCTCATCCACACCTTTGTGTTTGAGGCTGTGGTGGGCCATTCCCAAGCTACCTAAAATAGACACAAGCAGGAAGAGGATGGGCGGCAAAAGTAGAGCTTGGGCGGTGGGATGGGGAGGTGGTGGGGGTGGGGGCTTCTGGCTCAGATTCAGCAGTGAGTATTCAGGCTCTTGGCAGTGCCAACCAGCTGTGCCCTGTTTGCGCTGTTGGTCTCACTGAGGCATCTGAGCTAGCTGATGGAGCAAAACACACACATACATAAATGCACACACACACACACACGGACACACGCACACAGATACACACAAGGGAACAAAATTCCAGCCATGTTTCCTGCTTTCCTCTGCTCCCATGCCATGCTTGAACTGAGCAGTGCCAAGTCCATGCCAAGATATGACAAGACCATGTGGCGAAAAATATGGACGTCGTCCTCTTTTGGTGGTGTATGTGTCAGGGTCTTGCCCCACTCCACCCACCACCCGCTGGGACCCGTCACGCATGGACAACCTCCCAGGGGAAAGGGAGGCTTCAAGGAGTTTACAGGAATATCTCCCCCAGCTGTCAGTGCTACACACACCCCCAGGGGTGACAGCCGTTCAAAGCCGCTTCCCTGGCTCATCTTCACACACACAGACACACACACACAAACAGATGCAAATGCGAGGAAATAGAGGGAATGGAGAGATGGATTTGAAAAGAAGCCAAGTATGTGGCCCCAACCCTGCCGATGGAGTTGACTCTCATCAGTCCCATTAGATCATGACAGTCTGGGAGTACACATAATGATGACATCAGTAAACTGGGCTCGAAAAAAGGGCTTTCTGTCACTGGCTCATTCGTCTTTGATAGGCTACGTAAGTGACTGCTGTGAGTGAGAGAGTGTGTGGTGAAGGAACGACAGGAAGAGAGAGAGGGAGAGAGAGAAAGAGTGGAGGAAGAAAGAGGCGTCGGGTGAGTAATTGAGACGGCTTGTCTATATGACGCCTTTCTAGTGTTCCCCTCTAGGAGGACAGGATAAGGCTCCATTTTCCAACAGTGACGGGGTTTGGGGGGGTGGGGGGGGTAACTGACCTTCAACCTTCGCACATAATAGGCTGAGTCATGAGAGATGACCCCTCCGACTTCCGGCCCCTCACACTGCCGGCGGGGCCCTTATCACGAGGTGCGAGAGTTTCCCGTCTCGGGACCTCGGATGTGAGAGAGGCTGGGCCCTGGTCAGACGAGCCATTGTGTTACAAGTGCACGGTCAGCAGCGAGGAGGGGATGATGGGAGGATGGAGGGGTCGCAGCAGGCAGACGGTGAGCACTTTACTGGACACATGCCATAATTCCCCAGGACCCATTTCAGAACCTCTCTGCATCTCTCCTCTAATGGAGTGCTGACGACGTGGCCTTAAAGGCTTATCTCGGAATGAGGTTTTTAACAGGCGTCCGCTCGACACAGCCTAGTCAAAGTAAACTAGTCCAAGTAAAAGAAGAGGATGTAGGTGTGTGAGCATGCACACGCCATGATTATGTGGATCATATGCCCCATTACAACATAAAATTTAAATGAAGTGATGAGTCCAAGAACATGCACTTCCTGTTGGTGGATGTGAGTCGCTTTCAGGCTCTGTGGACAGATGGAACAACTGACTCACATCGCGTCTTTGACTCAGGACAGGAAATGACACACTTTACTAGTCACCCTCCGAGTATGTGTGCCGCTGAGAGAGTGTTAAAAGCAACACAACAAGGACAACAGCCCGCGCCTGTTTAAGAGAGTCACACGCCTTATTTTGGCTGCTAATAAAAACCACACAGATAGCGCAAGGTTTCCTGTCTCCTTAAATGCACTTACTGTTGCGACATTTTCCAAATGATAAGCTTCTACTGTTGGAAAACCACTAACTGTGTTAAAAAGAAAATCAACTCAGATGAGGAGACGCTCTGTTTGATCTTGTGCCACAAACTTATCCTGCGTATCCTAAGACTCTCATTTTAATTTGGACCCTTTGGTCTTTGAGTCTTAATGTGTGTGTGTGTGTGTGTGTGTGTGAGCATGCTTTTCATGGCGTCTGTTATGTGTGGCGCGTGTTTATGTGTGTGCGGTTGGTGGTGGCTGTTCTCAGGCAGTGAGGCACATCACTGTGGCAACCAGACCAACCAACCAACCGGCTGCAGCTCCGGGGGGAGACATTCTCCGGCGCGTACCATGGATAGAGTTAATAACGCCATAAAGCTCACTCTGCTTATTAATGCAAGCTTGCTATTTCTGGCTGCAGAGGGTTGCCACTGTAGGGAAGGCCAACACACAGAAGGTTGTGGCTGCTGCTGGGTAGGAAAAGACAATGAAAAAAAAAAAAAAAACAGAGTGGAAAAAAGAGAGACAGAAGATAAAAAAAACGAACAGACATGTGGAAACCTGCGATAGCACTATCTTAGTGGGCTATCACACCGCACACTAAGAACCAGAAGCACTTAGCTGTGGCGCTCTTATCTTGGCAGGAACTCACGCCCGGTGATTGACAATGACCCCTATGCTCCTTATGAATCATGGGACTTATAAGGTCAGGAAGTGTGTGTGTGTGTGTGTGTGTGTTGTATGACTGGCATGTGTGAGTGTCTGGAGGATCTGTTTCTATGTATATGACTGGTGCACTAGTGTGTATGTGTGTGTGCATGGTGTGCCCTGCCATGCTGGTGGAGTGGGGTTGGTGTTTGGTGGTGGTGGTGGTGGTGGTGGTGGGAGGGGCGTTGGTGGTGGTGGGGGTCCAGTGCTGGTAGCGTCAGGAGGAAAGGGAGCTCTATACCTGCACTGCAGCTGCTTCCTGCTGTCTGCCCTTTCCCTCCGTGTCGCAGGAAACTCCCCCGACCGACCGACCGGCCCATCCCCAACCCCGCGCCCTCCACCAACAGGCCCGCCTGCTCGCCCGGCCTGTCCGTCAGCCCACTCCACGTCACACACACAAAAAAGTGGGCCAGCGCTGACGACAAAGAACCCTATGGCTGGCCTGGCTGCCCTGAACCAGGAAATGCCAGAGGACGTGGCCGCCCAAGCACATTCCTGCCCAGAGCGTGAAGCTCCCCGATCACCCTTTGTCTCAGACACGGTCAACACTGATTGGTTCATTGGGGGTTTGATTTCCTGACTGGAAGGGGCAGAAAGACGGATTTACATCAGACAGACTCCTCCGCTCTGCCTTTCACTACATCTTTCCACAGAAATATAGTAATGTCTCTAAGACTGTGTGATCGATGGGCAGCCAATGTGTTTCAGTTTAAGAGCTGGAGGGGTCTCTGAGCCGAGGGCCTCTCGACTGTTCCCTCATCATGGGCTTTTTTTTTTTTTTTTTAAAAAGGAAGAAAAAAAAAATCCACATCTGAGCTCACATGAGGTAAGAGCTCTCCAGGAAGCATAGATCATAAACTCAACCCACCCCCTGCCTTGTTATGTCCCCCCCTTAAACCCACAATCCCCCTCAACCTTCCAGTTTGGAACGCTCAGCTACAATGTGTCAGTTCGGACCCCCTGGTGCCAAGACTCCAGACTGCCAACCAGACCCCCCATCCCCCCAGGAAAAAACCCTTTAAAGACAAGTGGCTGGACAAGACACCGGTGCCCCCGTGGCAGCTACGTCATACACCCCTGATGAGGCAGACGATGTGCGAAGCCACGGTTGTAGGACGGAGAGGGTTGTCCCCGCCACGATTCTAAACACGCTACCAGAGAGGTCGGGATTCTCTGAGCGGCTGGCTGCGCAGAACCTACACGTGATGGATGGTCCCAGAGCTTCGGGGCTCGGCCCGTGTGTTTTCATTTGTTCCGCAGCCATGCGGCCTTCTGCACGGTCTCCCCACAGGTCAGTCCTGAGAGCTGCTCTCTCTGGTTATTAGTGATATTTTAATTGAGCCTCCAAAGTGCTCGCAGATGTGAGCTGGGGCTCGGGGGGGGGGGGGGGGGTGGATGGGCTTGGGAGGGAGAGGCCCAGTGGCTTGTCCGTAAAAAAGAGAGAGAACTCATAGTTTTGGCTGCACTATGCATGGAGATGTGTGTGTGTGTGTGTCTATGTGTCTATGAGCATTCTTTTGCCTCACGTGAGTGACAAAAACAAAAGAAATCTAACTAAAACAAACCATGACAGGGCTTAAAAACCAGCTATGCTCTTTTGGAGAGGACAAGACGTGCGCGGAGCCCGGAGACAAACAAAACACTTCTCGTGTCTCATCTCTGGCTCCAGCACGAGACATCAGCTAAGCCCAACGATTCATTTTTTAAAAGTGTCACAATTATCCTGGAATGCTCCTAAGTGCATCACGAGAAACATGCTCTGCAGGCCGATGTCGGAGACTAAACAGCCCCTGGCATCCGGACAGGCATCTCACAGTCCCACAGAGAACATCTCTACTTAAGAAAAAAGCGCTCGCACAAAAATAAGTGTGCTCGTTTTCAGGTAATGCAATTCAGTAACGCAATAAAAAACACTGAGCATGCAATCACCGTGATTAAAGGGCAATTTTTTCAGCAGGGCCCATGGGCTGTGGGTGCAGTTCGCCTGACACGGCGGCTCTGACTGCCAAGAAAGTCGGCCCCTCAGAAATCAACCTGGTAAGGGAGTGTCATCGGCCGTGCCAAGCGCTGCCAAGCACTGCCAGGCGCCAAGGAAGCCTCTGTGAAAGCACTTTTCCATTTTTTACGGGGCTAACGATTTCCATGTTTGTGTTTCGGTTCCCCTGTCAGAGAGAGGGTGGTGGCAGGCGGAGAGGGGTGAGAAGTGGTGATGGTTGGCTGCCTGGCTGGTTGGTGCTGATGGAGAGGAGAGGAGGTGGAGAGAGTGTGTGTGTGCGTGTGTGTGTGTGTGTTGGGGGGGGGGGGGGGTGTGGAGATTTTAATAGGCCTCTCTCCCTCTCCTTTTCCCCAAAGGTTGCCTCAATCATTGGACCACAGTCTGCAAGGCTGATAAAATGTCTATGCCAACAGGAGTGAGGAGAGGAAAAAAAACACACACACCGAACTAATTAAGAGCGTAATTTCTTTTTTAAAAGGCTGAGCTCGCCATCGTTTCTTTATTCCCCTTCTTCGTCTTCTTTCCTCCTCCTCCTCCTCACCCAAATTCAATTTTCCTCGGCACCATCCAGCTTAGTGAGGCTATAATGGCTGCTGAAATCTTCTGGCAGCGACCGCCACGATATGTGTCACAAGAGGAGGGTGCCACAATCCTTTCTTTCCATCACACTCGTTTGTGTTACCTTGTGTTGCCACACACACACACACACACACACACACACACACACACACACACACACACACACACACACACACACACACACACACACACACACACAAATTCACTGTTTTTTTTGTTTTTTTTAAAGAACACTCAACACAGCAGAGTTGAAGGCAGGCTCCAGGCAATGTGCTTTTGATTAGGGGAGAATCAGATTTTCTCCACTCCACTGGCTATGTAATTTCACAGAGATGGGGAGGGGAGGGGGGAGGGTGTGGTTTCTGTGGAGAATGTCCTGGAGAAGCTCCAAAGATATTTTATGGTTCAGTACTAGTTTCAGTTCTCTCTTACCATCCTCACTTTTCGGCTCGAGTCCGAGAACACAACAAGAACCTCTCTTTAGAATCGGAGAACGTCTTTGGAGTTTGTCATGGGAGGAGGTGCAGAGGAGCCAAACCTCAAGCCAAACACTGTACCTCTCGAAACAATGGCCAGGCGCTAGGAGGAGCGCTGGTTTCCTGAACATGTAAGCTCAGATGGGGGCGGGGGAATCTGGACAGGGAAGGCAGAGCTGGCTAGGGATGGACAAGGGGAGTGGAGCTCACGGATCTGTTTTGTGTGGAGACCAAGACTGGTCTTGTGCTTCTATTTTCAGGAGTAGCTGTGTTATTTATTACAAGCAACTGGCTTTTGGAGTGTGGAAATGTACTCCATGTAAACGTAAATCTAATCCAATTAGGTCATGTGACTCGGCTGAGACTGGAGTTGGTATGCCATGTATCTCCATAGCTGTGTCTATGGCAATTGAGGCAGTTATAGGAAGAAACTGACATGAGTGGGGAAGGGGGATATGTCAAAGGAGACGGGTGCAGGTACTCACTATGCAGTAAGCCACCAGAGCCCCCTGAATAAAGCCAGCCAGCACGTCGGTGGGGTGGTGCTTGTGGTCAGAGACGCGAGACAGGCCGGTGTAGAAAGCCATCATGAGCAGCGTGAACTGCAGCAGCGGCCGCAGCAGACGAGCTCCACGCCACGTGAAACGAGACTGCAGGTAGAACTGAGGGAAGAGAAGAAGAGGGGAGGAAAGGGTTAATGTAAAGGGTTAAAAGACATGCATGGCATATTTACACATTGCATATAATTATAGCAACACATAATGTATGTATGTAAGTTGAGTATCCCATGTTGGTGAGTGGCGTTGGTCAGCAGGACAGAATAAACTATTAGACCCACTCTCACATGGCATGCTCTGCTGTGTTCTGAACACGTTGCACCTGCATTCAATACACATTTGCTCACTCGCACGCACACACGCACACACACACGCACACATACACACACGCCCACACACACAGACGTCCACTCAGACTTCCTCCTGCCATGGGTCTGGTGTAGTCCAGACAATATGGACTGGTCCAGAGGAAGGCCCAGCAGTGAATTTGGCAGTTTCAACACACACACTCAACCCTGGCAGCTGTGCAAACAGCACAGCCACTACAAGAGGGAAAAAACACACACACGCACGTCCATTTTCAACACTCAAACATCTCTCTCTCTCTCACTCTCTCACTTTAACTCACTCACTCACTAACTCCCCCTCTCATTGTGGACGTCAGTGTCACAGCCGTTCATTCTAGTTATCCTAAGGAGTGTTTTGAATCTCTTGAGCACAGAGGGGAAGAAGAGGGCAGAAGGGGAATTGCCGAGGTGAACATCGGGGCAACAGGGAAAGAGGGAGGGAGGAGGGAGGGAGGAGAGAGGGAGGGAGGGTGGAGAGAGGGAGAGAGGGAGGAGAGAGGGAGGGTGGAGAGAGGTGGCCAACGGCCGCAGAAACTGGGGGAGGCCAGACAAAAGGTTCAGAATGTGCCGGCTCAAGGTCAATCAAGGACCCCGCTGGCTTCCCGTGTTTACGCTGTCCTCGACTGCCACATCCATTTACCACAGCTTCCTGTTGCAAGGCATGCTGGGATGTTTGGGGATGTTTTGGTGCAGAAGTCCTTGGGTGTGGGGACTGAGAAAGGATCCGAGAAACTCCATCCAACAAACCCCCAACTCTCTTACATATACATCCATACAGACAGACACACACACGCACACAAAGACCAAAGAGCTGCCGACTCTGCCTAACAATAGAGTGCTCTGTGACGAGCCTCTCGGTATATGCCTGTCCCGGTTAAGGTGTGGACAAGGTCAGGTCCGTCTTCCTGGAAGACGCGGTGTCAACAGCCATAGTGATTGTTGTGCTTTCCTCCGTTACTTGCAGAGGAAAGGATTCCTCCCTAAGGATGTTTTGGGAAATGTATTTCCCTGCCGGTCGAGGCTCCTCAGGTGGAGGAGGAGGGAAGTGGGAGAGGCGCTTCTGGCCGCTGGAACTTTCATCCTCCCATATGAAACACACACACACACACACACACACACACACACACACACACACACACACACACACACACACACACACACACACACACACACAGAGTTCACACATACACACACACACACAAGCACATACATGCATACATGCAACCACACAGACACATCGCATGTCTGGTGTCTCACTTGCACACACACACACACACACACACACACACACACACACACACACACACACACACACACACACACACACACACACACACACACAGCACAACCTATCACCATCACCTCTCTCCACATCCACCACTGTGGTGATGCGACCTCAGAGACCTGACATGATCTTTCACGTACTGCCTCACTTCTGCCTTTCCGGATCTGAGATACCACCAGACACAACATAGCTAACTTTATCTCAATCTCTTATCTGCTGCTGAGCTAATGTGGAGAGAAGGAAGGCCAGAAGGAGAAACAAACCCAAACATGCCTCTCTAAAGCCCCATGGTGTCAGGGCTGAGTGTCCTGGCTCCCCTCCGGCTCTGCCACTCCTTGCATCAGCCCAGAGCACCAGCATCTTATCGGCCTCGTCGCAAGCACAGAAGCCCAAACACAGACACACGGTCATAGAGAGGGGAAGGCTGAGGTGTGTGTGCGTGTGTGTGTGTGTGTGTGTGTGTGTTTGTGTGTGTATGTGTTTGTTTGTGTCCGTGCGTGCGGTGTGTGCAGGCATGCGTGTACGGGGTGACATTTGTCTTCAACCAGAGGAACTGAAATCGAGACACTTTTGTTTGGAACTTTACCGTAAAGTCACCCACATATCAGAGATATCAGAGGGAAGTAGGGTGGGGATGGGGTTGCGTTTATTCAAATGTGGTTGGCCTATATTCTTTAGTCAAAATACAATGCACGTTCTCCCCAGTGTCTAAAATACAGTTGTGTCTTTCTCTCATGCTGCGGCGAAAAAAAAAAAAAAAAAAAGTATGATTAAAAACAAATGTGTCGGCGGTGCCTTCCGATGGATTCTCATGACACGGAGTGAGAAAACACTACAGAGACACACAAAGCCACCGCAGTGTGGTCTGCTGAGGAACGCCTCAAGAATGGCTTTGTCTGAGACCCTCATGCACTGAAGCGACTATTTAAAACGACACAAAGATGTGAGAGATGTGAGAGAAAAAGTTACGAGACCGTCTAATTCCTCTCACATGATTCATACCAACCGTACAAAAGAATCGAACTCAGTGCTGGGAACAAATTGCTCTGTAAAGGGCACTCTGTTCTTCTACATTGCCTGCAGATGTGGCCGACGCCGACGTGCAGTCTCTGCTCTCCCCAAGAACAGGTTTCCACTTCATGAGAGAAGAATAGCCCAATATCCCAATCAGACAGGCAGGGAGGAGGGAAGTTGCTTTCTCAAGTAACCGAAAAAGAGAGTGATGATGAGGGTTTTTTTTAAAAGGAGTGAGAGAGTGTTGTACATCTCTTGTCCTCCAGCTTGTCTTCGGACCTCTTCACCCCTCTCCTCACCCAGCTCTGACCCATCCGCCCTCGAGCCTTCACAGGACAAAGCCACCGCATTCCTGGAATTTTGTTGTTTTCTTTTTTTCACCCATAACATAAACATGCAGGCCACCGACAAAAACAATGCCTTTAGGAGATGGATGGCAGATAGAAGTGTGTGTGTGTGTGTGCGTGTGTGTGTGTAAGTGTGTGTGTTTGTGTAAGTGTGTGTGTGTGTATGTGTGTGTTTCAAGGGGCTTGGGTTTGGCCATCTTACTGTGGCAAGGCATCCAGACACGTCCAAGCCTGGAGGTGTCCCCTGAAGACCCATCGAAGGCATCCCATGCATGCTCCACACAATGGGGGGAGGAGAAGAAGAGACCCCCCTCCCCCTCCAGCCTCCACTCTGGAGCTGATACCACACTAACACTGAGCGCAGACGCTAATCTCTCAGTGACCAGATAGCACAAGTGTGACTCAAAGGCAGGGGGATCAAAGCCAATGCACGCTTGGCAGGCCAGGTGGCATCCCAAATCCTGGCCGAGAAAGGTGTCACCAAGGGACAGTGACAGCGACAGTGAGATTGACAAAGTGCTGCCAGGTGCCCAGGCCTTATCCTGCCCGCCCTGACCTGCGTTTAACAGGGCCGGCAACAGCGCCAGCACTGATGCCAACACACCGCGTGCAAGTGAACGCACTCAGTGAAGACATAATACAGCAGCAGGGCCAGATAAGGGCCCCTGTGTCCCTCTCGAGAGCATTGCACTATCTGATCAGCCCGTGAGGTGGAAGAGGAGGCGGAGGTGGAGGAGGAGGTGGAGGAGGAGGTGCTAGAGGCCATGGGCTCTTCAAAGCCATGTGGCCAGCCCTCTGCTGCATAGGGAGCGGGGAGGGGAGGTGAGGGGACGAGCTGGACTCTCTGCTCTGGTCTGTTCTCCTCTGGCTCTGCCACGCGTCACCCGCGGAGGTCCAGAAAGAACAGATAAATATTTGTGTCATCCAGCAGGAAGAGAGAGAGGGGGAGGGAGAAGAGTGGGCGAAGAAAGACAAGGCAGACATGGAAAAATGGTTTTGTGTGTGTGTGTGTGTGTGTGTGTGTGTGTGTGTGTGTGTGTGTGTGTGCAATGTACATGTGTGAGTGTGTGTGTGTGTGTGTGTGTGTGTGTGTGTGTATGTATGTGTGTGCAATGTGCATGTGTGTGTGTGTGTGTGTGTGTGTGTGTGTGTGTGTGTGTGTGTGTGTGTGTGTGTGTGTGTGTGTGTGTGTGT
Organism: Alosa sapidissima; assembly: GCF_018492685.1. Classification (NCBI taxonomy): domain Eukaryota; kingdom Metazoa; phylum Chordata; class Actinopteri; order Clupeiformes; family Clupeidae; genus Alosa; species Alosa sapidissima. The sequence continues at coordinate 12,987,105 of NC_055968.1, read as the reverse complement.
GCGCGCTATGAGAGAAAGACCGTGGCACCAACAGAGATGAACACAAAGAAAACACAAAGCAGATGAAAGGCTCTCTAACTCCATATCCTCTTGACTCACCACTCTTACAACTCTAACAGTATCCAGCACTGTTCTCAATGCAGCAATGCTCTTGTGCCAAAACAGTTTGTCAGATGTGACAGAGGCTCTCCTTTTGCTTTGCTTTATGGGCACTTCCTCTGGACTGACCCA
>NC_055968.1:12966874-12981874 GCF_018492685.1 Alosa sapidissima | reverse complement strand
GCCTGCCTCTCCTGAGTATTGAAGGAGATGAATGAGGACCCTGCATAGGCTCAAGGTCTCTGCATTTACCCACTAACACACACACACACACACACACCCACATGATGAAGAGATGGGGGATGAGAGGATGCAGCTAAGCTAATGAATGAGAAAGGATGATGCAATGAGATGGGCTGTTTCAAGGCTAAGATCCCTCAGAATGTCTCTTTCATTAAAAAACGATCAATTCTCTAATAACTGCATCTTATTACATCTCTCTAAATCTGCATCTTTTTTTGTCTTGTGGGGTTTTTTTGTCTCGTAGTTTAGAGTAGATCGTGTGATTTTATGCATGAGTGACAGTGTGATACTGTATGTTTCAACGCTCAACGACTTTTTGTATATAGTTTTGGGGGGGAGTGTTTGTTTTGGCAGGCGCAGCTGGGGAGACTGATTGACAGGGAGGAGGTTGTGTATTTGAAGCGGAGTGTTTGCATCTTTCCCCCTCTCATGCACTGCGCTTTCCCTCACAGCGTAGACACAAGTTAATGGGCTGTCGGTGGAGAGAGGAGACAGCTTTCCCTTGAGTCGGTCCAAAGCAAAGACGCTTTGAGAGCATGGTGCTGATATGATATAACTGTAAGTCTAAGTGTGTGTGTGTCTGTGTGTGTATGTGCCTGTGGGCATTGGGTGTGTGGGTGTATGTGTGTGCACGTGATGAGATTGGGAATTGGTTTGGAGACACTGCAAATTGAGCACAGCTGTGTGTGAAGCTCCAGCCAAACACACACAGACACACACACACACTCACATAGGATCCGCACACACACACACACACACACACACACACACACACACACACACACACACACACACATACGCACACCCACACACAAACACACACATCCACACGCAGCCCTGGTTCCAATAAGCAGAACTGCTGAGCTCAGAGAAGTGTCTCCCTGCCACCATATGGCGAGCGAGCCTACATCATCAGAGGCGCTGCCGTGTTTGGGTTTTTATGTGCAGTTGTAGGGTTTGGCTTGGAGCTGTGCCTGCCATGGCTTTTCTGCCATCCCCAGGCTTCAATGCTAAATCCTTATTCCATTGCCCAATTCCCATGGAGGGTATGGAAATCTGTTACATACGGCAGTTTTAGGGAAAAGGGCTCGATTCCTGATGATGTTCCAAACAGCTCGTAGGAAACAGGAATGTTTGTGTGTTTTATACTCTCCCTTCTCTCTCTCTTCTGTTTTCTCTTTTGTCTTGATTCTACGCAAAACTATTCTGTCATCTCTGCTTTATGGCTGAATTCACTCTCGGGGCCTATTTTGATATTAGTGGGAAAAGACCCACACATGGATCTCCACATGCTTTTGATTTAGTGCCTCTGCCACTCGGCTGGGCTTGCAGCTCAGACTGCTGTGCTGAGAATGAAGATGGGTTACGAGAGTAGCTGCTAGTGTTGTTGTTGTTGTTGTTGTTGTGTCTAAATGTGCATATGGAAACAGAGTTGAGACAGCCCTTAAGGTGCCTGGAAATGACACAGCTTGAACATGCAAGAAAAACATGCACACACACACACACACACACACACACACACACACACACACACACACACACACACACACACACACACACACACACACACACACACATACACACACACACAGAGAGACACACACAGTGAAGAGAAAGCAAGACATGCAAGCATCAATAGCGTGAGACCTCTTGACCAAGGAACCTATTGCATTTAATAAATAGAACAATTCAGAGGCAGGGGCTAGAGTCTAGACTACTTTATTTTTTGGGGGGGGATGGGGTAGGGGGGTTTATAGTCTATCTGAGAGGGGTGTTTTGGGTTGAGACTACTCCGCAGATGGTAACAACACTACAGGGTGGATAAAGGGACCTCCCCAGGACAGAGTAGAAGTGTGTTCGTAAAAAAAACTTACAGAAAGGATGGCAATGAGAATGCCAGCGGCGCAAAGCACGGCATCGCTTATGGTGTCTCCGTTTTTGTACGGGTACTTGATGGACTCGTCGTCACAGTAAAACCCACGGCTGTAGGGTGGTACGGTGCTAGTTTCAATAATCAGGAAAGGTAAGCCAGCTACAGCGGAGAGAGAGAGGGGAGGAAGAGAGCAGACACAAAGGTTCCAGGTCAGTAACAGAGACACAAACGAGGGGAGGTCGTTGGGGGGGGGTGGGGGGTGGCACACACACGAGCGGGGATGCACACAAACGCAGCGGCCGCCGAGGAGAATGTGGGAACTCTGGGAGAGGGTGGAGAAGACAGCAGACGGCCATCTTGCTGTACCACAGGAGCGATGGTTGACCAGAAAAGAGTAGAATGGGGGTAAAATTCCAATCCAATTAGAACCCTATTTCTATGTAGGTTTATGTCAGTGTTAGTCTATCTGCTAATTAGAGTATTTCTTTGTTCTGTAAATGTGTGTTAACATTAGTTCAAGTGCTAATATTACGTCTAAGTGCAACCACCATGACGAATGTTTGACATGGTGGCTGCAGCATAAATGAGTGGTCAGTGGTCAGCCATCATCTCTCTTGTGGCATGTCCGATGACATCTCTGACCCCTCTCTCCGCCCTCTCCCGGTCCCGTCCGGCTGGTTGCGGCGCGGCTGGCGTTTTGTGTGTGTGCGCGGGTGACTTACGGAGACAGTGGGCAACAAGAGCCCGACCGCCACCAGGACGGAGGAGGGCACCGTGCTGCTTTTGAACGCGTAGCGGATGCTGTCGTCCGAGCAGTAGAAGCCGCGTTTGTACGGCGGCACGGCCGACGTCTTGTGCAGCACGATGGTGGGCAGCATCACTGCGCGAGGACACACACAACACAACCCGCCGGGAGGGTCACACTCGAGGCAACAAGAGCACCCCGGAACTTACCTGTATCAGCTGCAACATCCCACAATGCACAGAGCAGAATATGCATACTTTACACATATGATGGCAAACAATTGGAAAATACACCTGGAGAACCTGGAATTCAACAACAACCTGCATGGGCTGGATTACATGTGTTGCAAAATACAGCTTAGACTAGATAGTTGTGATACTATGTTTACATCTCATATGAAAGAAAATTGTGTGTGTGTGTGTCTGTGTTTTTTTCTGTTCTGTTTCCAATATGGAAGTTGTCATTGTGAATGATCTTGCATGAGGCACAAGAACAGTGGGGAGCCCTAGCGCTCCTGCTCTCCTCTACAGCAAAGCCACATCTGTATCAGAAGCCCTGCGGAGCACACAACCACCAGTCCACAGCTTTTGTATGCATTTCAGCATCCAGATGAGAGGTGGAATTCACACTTAGTCGCTAATGAATGCGCTCCTATTTGCCTCGGCCACACTCGCAACGTTTGCCCAATTGACAGCTAAGCCTGAAAAGCAAACAGTTTAGCCAAGTGTTGATTTCTCCGCCACTTTGTTTAAAGAGGTACAATGGGAGATTTGGGCTTCCTCTTCCAGCACCTCAAATATACATCAACAAGGAGACTCTGCCAGCCTATTGTTAGCGCAAAGTAGATTAGGGCATGAAACAATACAGCCTAATGACTTCAAGCAAAGCCTGCTTTCAATCCAAAACAGAAGGCTAGTGCTGGTGCTGCCTCAATTATCTGCATTTAGAGATTAACCAAAAACAAAACAAAAAAATCTCCTTTTTCTCACACTGAAAGCACTGTACGCAATACGGCTGCATTCCCAAGCCACAGGTGGCACTGATCTAGACCTCTAACACCTGATAGACTAGGTGCTGTGTTGGCTCAGACTGCCACTGATTGTAGTCAATCCCTGAATCAGTTGGCGAAGGACGGAGGCGTGTTTCTCAGCCTCGCCGGGCATTCCTGTGGGTTTCTCATCGCAGACATGTAAGGGATGAAACGCCCTGGAGGCCCGATCTGGAATATTCCGCGCAAAAATGTTTATTGGCTGTGTAAGGGGAAGGTGGGTGCTAGCACAGCACACCAAGACCACAGCAGCTGAGGAGCGCAGGCTCCACCCGTGAAACTCACGTCTCGTCACGTAACGTCAGCTGTCACAGGACTCTCAGACAGGTCAGGGGAGAAAAATAAATACATATTCCCAAATCAAAGCAAAGCAAATAGGCAAGAAGGAGGTGGTGGAGAGGAGGAGGGACTTTAAATTGTGGTGGCCACTTTTTTCAAAGGCTCGCCTTGAACGACTGTAAAACGTGTGAATAGCAAAGGAAAACAAAGCTAAGGCCTTTGCGCCGGCCACCCAAACTTTTGGAAAAAATGTTTTTTTTCAGCTTGAGGGGAAATGAGGCGGGGTCTCTTCTGGGTCTGTTGTGGTGAGGGGTGTGCGGTTAGACAGAGGGGCAACTCAAGACCCAGCGTGGTGCGCATGGCTGCAATCTTTTCCCAGTCAGACATCCACACACACACACACACACACATACTGGAGGAGCCACAGGCATCTTATGCTATAGACTGGGAATGGAGTCTGCACCACACAGTAAGAGTGAGCTGCTAAGCAAGCGGTGAGCAAAAACTTCCAATGTTGAGAATGCGATATGGTGTGTGTGAATTATATTTACTTAATATAATTCACACACACCACACACACACACTTAACTGTGTTAAGAGAAAACTAAAGTGAAAACACCAGAACCTGAAACACTGACAAGACGGGAAAAACCACAGCCAAGTTCAGACACGTTGCTGACACCATTGCTCATCGGGGTAGGGCTGCAATGATATGAAAATCAATCAGGGAAATGACACATGATGAACAATTCCTTGTGCCTCAATAATGCACCAACACATCTATCTGTGAGCACATGTCTGTCATGGAAGATTCAAGGTTCTTTAGAACTCAAGCTAAAGAAAGGAAAAGAAAGGATTCTTGGGTTATGAAAGAGGGAGTTTTAAAAGTTCGGAGGATGGGAGAACAGGATATTAAGAGGAGCCATATTCTGTCTGTTTGTACTGACAATCACAGAGCACATGTCTGTCATGGATGATTTCTCACTTCTTGAGAATTCTGCCTTGAGAAGACGATGGGGGGGGGGGTTCACAAGCCCTTCACCCCGTGCTGTGCTGGGAAGCCAGAGTTCTAGATGCTGTCTAAGGTGTTCCAGATCAGATCCACCTGGAATCCCCCCTGCCTTCCTCTCTTCCTGTCTCTCTGTTCTGCCTCATTTGGACAGCTGCGGCTGGGCTGCAAGGGCTACAAGGCTTTAGGGCTGGGTGCAGCTCCGCTCCAGGGCTGCAGACAGGGGGAGCAGACACCTGGACAAATAAAAAGACTCCTGGCCTGTCAAAGGCCCCCCCCCCTCGTTTGGGCTACGAGGTCTGGAAGATGGTGGTGGTGAGGGCGCAAGTTTCCTCCTGTGTGTGGGATCGTGAGTGACTGAGGGTTAGCCAGTTGAAACCCACATCACGAGGGCACGGCTGTAGGTCAAGACGTTTGAGGCTTAAATGTGCAAACTCCTTCCTTTCCTTTCCTTGCCGTTTCTTCTCTCTCTCTCACTCAAACGCCACACACGCAACTTTGCGTCAGCGCATTAAAAGGCAAGAATTCAGTGTTTTTCTGAGGCTGTGGCCGCTTAATAGATGACTTGTCACACATACTAATTTGGCGAGTCTGGAGGCCCCACAAAGGGCTTTGACGCTGAAGGAATCTGCAGTCTTACATGCAAACAAAGGCCCTGTGGACATGGAAAGCTAAAGAGCAAACAGTTTATTAGGGCTTCAGAGATTCTCATCACTCTCAGTCTCTCCACAAATCCCCACTTTCAGATTATGATGCAAATACAGAGAAAGCAGAGAGAAAGAGAGAGAGAGAGAGAGAGATAGAAAGAGAGAGAGAGAGAGAGAGAGAGAGAGAGAGAGAGAGAGAGAGAGAGAGAGAGAGAGAGAGAAAGCTGAAGTAGTTGAGGATGGAGACTTTTTAATGTAACGTTATGCTTTGTATATATATAACACTGACTTTTTAATAATGTGTAAACAAAGTATATGACACTATTTGACATAATTGATAACTTTGTACATGAATTCTGAAATATATTTCAAATGGATTTTGAACTTCCAATTTGAGACACAAGAGAAAAAAGAAAGAAAGAAAGGAAGAAAGAAGGAAAGAAAGAACGAACGAATTAGAGGGAAAGCAGAGGCAGTCCTGCACCCATACCACACCACACTGTGCCCATCTGTTTACAAAAGGCCCTCTGTCCATGTGTCCACTGCCCGCGCCTCGGGCCCCACCATGCCAGGCTGCCCATTGTCCTGCTGGTCATGCCATTGCCATGAAAGCAGCCTGGTATGTCGAGATTCTCCCCATACCACTCAGCCTGGTCCCTCTGCTCCACTCCGCTTTAGTCCCCTCTCCACACAGGATTACTCCACTGCCACTCCCCACGCCCCCCCACACAAGACGGAACAACTATGAGCGGTGCGGGTGGGGGGAGGGGGGGTTGGGGGGGAAAATAATAAAAACACTTTTTTGTGCCAAAAGAGGGAATCTGAGGGCCAACTCAGGCAAGAGCACACAAAAAGTGCCCCCCCCCCCATGCCTCCGAAAGCTGAATGGAGAGCCGAGAGAGGCAGGAGAGGAGAGGGAATGCGTTGCCATGCTAATTCTGGATATGCTAATGAATGAGCGAGCGCTGGAGGGCTCCCGATTTGGGAGAAAAAGGAAAGAGAGTGAGCTAAAAAAAGAGAAAGAGAAAGAACTAAAGAAAGAGAAAGAGAAAGAACTAAAGAATGGAAAAGAATGGAATGGAAAAGGATTCTTGGGTTTTAAAAGTTCGGAGGATGGGAGAACAGGATATTTTCAGGAGCCATATTCTGTCTTTGTTCAGACAGTTATACGTTTGAAAACAATGTTATGACATGATGACATGTTGACATCCTGATGAATGTGCCCATAGGCTGTGTACCGCTGTTTTCATTTTGTCTTTCCAATGAAGCCGAAATCTCTGAATTGAGTTCAGAGTGAATTGAGAGGCAAAAAGAGGCGGCCCGGTAAAGGGTTTGGCTGCACAGCTGAATACACTTATGACTGACTGGGTACAGTGAATTAAAAAGGGACTAATTAAAGTTGAATCTGAATGGGCCCGCATTACAGGAGAGGCGCAAAGAGACAGCGGGTGGGAGAGAGAGAGAGAGAGAGCGCGAGAAAGAGAAAGATGGAGGGTGCTCTTGCATGGTGACCTACAAACACAAAGCCCATGTATTTGTAGCCAAACACCGTTAACAAACTCCCAGAAGAGCTTGTGCGTTAACGGACCACGGAGCATTTGGCTCAATCTCAATCATTCCTCTGCTAACAAACTATAGACAACCACACAAAAATCTGATAAGCAAGCTGGCCAAGTCTTCATCACTATTTCCAAAGCATTGTCCAAACCCCTCAACAACTTCAAGCCCTAATGCTAACCAGGAGAGTGCTCTGATTCACTCTGACACACAACAGGCAAATGCCAATGAAAGTACTACGTACTACTGTGTATGTTTATAAGTGTGTGTGTGTGTGTGTGTGCACGTGTATACATTTGTGAGTGGGTGTGTAAAAAGTGGTGGGGGAAAAGCTTAGGCTTCACATTCCCAGAGGCACAGAGTTTGGTTTGCATGAACAGCTCATCCACCCAATGAGCTGCTTCCTAACAGGCTGCTCAATTAGACCTTAATGAAAAACAACTGGAGCCTAATTCCATAAGAAACCAAGGGAGCGGTTCATTCTCTCCTACGCACACACACCGTGTGCATATACACACTGCATCGTGCGCACACACACACCAATCTTAATAGGCAAGAACACATAGGCCTACAAACCAATTTCATTTTATAAGTACGCACAAACGTGTGCGCACAGAGACACACACAAACAATCACACACACCACAATCTCAAGTGGGTGGCATGGCTAGGCTTTTGTGGAGAAACTTTCAATTAGTGTTTATCAGATGGGGACACGCAGGTCTCCCTTTGGAGAGGTGGGAAGTTGGAGGTGGGCAGCTAGCTGCTGGTCTGCAGAGCGAATCACTAGCCCCACACACACACACACACACACACACACAGCCACAGGCCATGCTTTGCTCCACGGCTGTTTTAAAACCATGCATTTATGAGGAACCCGGGAAAACACAAGCGTTCTCTTGGCACGCACTTCTCTGAGCTCAGCTTTAATGCATGGCACTCTCTTCCTCTCTCTCTCTCTCTCTCTTCCTCTCTCTCTCTCTCACACACACACACACACACATGCAGACAACATGAACACACCCACACACATGCATGTAAACAGACTTTCTCTCTAACTCATTTATTCTCCAATGTTATGCAAGCTTCCAGTCTAAACACTGTATGCACGAGTAGGAAAAGCCAAAGGAGATGTGGAGTGCTAGTCTCTGTGTGTGTGTGTGTGTGATTGTGTGTGTGAACATATTTGTTTTGGAAATTAGCTGAATGTTTGTGTGGACTAGAGGAAGGAGAGAGAGGCTCTCTGACGTTGGCATGAAGGCTCCAGACGTGCATGAGTGATTATCAGCCTCCATGTCTATGTGCATGTGTGTGTGTGTGTGTGTTTGATGTGTGCATGTCTCAGCATATGTGCCTGTCTATGTGTATGTTCATGCATGTTTGTGTACATGTGCGATACGATGTTTGCCTCTCAGTGTGTGTGACTGTGTAAATCGTATGTGTTCGTGTGTGTGTGTGTGTGTGTGTGTGTGTGTGTGTGCACGTGTGTGTGTATTCATGTGCGTGAGCTGCAGCCTTGACATCCTTGCTTTGATTGGCTTTGTAGGTTAATTTTGGAGCTGGTGCCTTAGCACAGAGAGACTAAGCCAACGGCACTAACCTGAAGCGACAGCTCAATGAGTGGCTGACCCAGGACTGCATCCGGCCCTCATCTGGGCCAGTTACGGCCCAGAGTCAGTTACTATCAGGACGCTAAGTGCAGTGACCCCATCTGAAATCAGCTGCAGGTGCTCTCCCACGCTTTGATCCGTCACCATTCAGAGCTGGAGAGATTTACAGGCCCTCAGATGCTTAAACAAAAGGCTTGCCAAATCACTGATAGTGTAACCGAATGGCATCACGCACATTACTTAAATCATTATGTAAGCTCCAAAAAGACAATCTGACTTGGTGCATACTGAACCTCCAATGGAGGAGATACTGCATTGAGAAGCAGGCGGAAGTTGAATTAGAGTGACATCTAAATGAATGCCGATGGATCAGTGAAGCTTGTGTGTGTTTGACAGGGGAGAGGGTGTGGGCATTGTGATCAGTCCAAATGGAGGATTTCCTTTCTGTGCTCTGACACCGTCCGCTTGTCTATGGGAAACACACACACACACACACACACACACACACATGTGCAGGCTTAGGCAAGGGCGCAGCACAAAGAAAGGAGAGAGACAGAAGACTGCACAAAGGTCAGGGACCTCTGCCTGGCCAGTCTATTAACCCAGTGTGAACGCTCAACACACACACAGAGATTCACGAAAGAGTAAGACACAAACACACACACATACGCATACACAGAGATATATGCAAATACACACACACACTCACACACACAGGCCTGCAGCTGAGAGTATGACCCCTGCCCCGACACAGATTTGTCTTAGTGCTGTCAGATTGCAAATAGAAAGGCCATACTCTGCTAACAGCAAGAACACTCAGTTTGTATGTGCACGTGTGTGTGTGTGTGTGTGTGTGTGTGTGTCTGTGCGTGTGTGAGCATGAGGATGTGTGTATCTGTTGCCCAGACCTGTTTGTGTTCATCAAATAGAGAGTTGGTGAGAGGGCTTTTATTAATAACAATAGAGGATACAAATCACACAAGCAGCTGAATTCACTCAATTGAACACAGACATGTATGCACACACACGCACACACACTCACAAACACACACACACACACACATACACACGTCAACTTTAACATGCTAGCGGTGACACAGACACCAGGACAAGCTAGCGGGGGGAGTGCTAGTTCTATGGCTACTGTATGTGGAGGCAAAGATAACTGGAAAGCTTCTTCACCAATCAGGTCAAGGTCCTTATCTCCCTGGCGAGGGAAGATCTGATTATGCGCCACCCTATAGCACTGACCGTGGCTGGGGCGAATCGCTAGTCTTTAGCAGAATTTAATACAAGTTTAGCACGGCTTGTACCAAGGGCCTTAACACAGGCAAACCTGCTAATCCACTGCTGAGTCAAAGTTGTGTGTGTGTGTGTGTGTGTGTGTTGCTAGGTGAAGAGGCAGCAAAAGTTGGCACTGAGTGCCACTGCTTCTGTTGGAGACAGGCGCCAAAGCAGGTTAGCCTGATCGTTTTTCAGTAGTGCCTTTTCTACTGGGCTTTTAAAGATACATATTATCCCGTGCCCTTTAACACACCCTTGATTGCGTGGAATCGGGTTGCGCACATCCTGCAACCTGACGCCCTGTGGGGTCTCGCAGGAATCCCAGGAGCGGTGCGACAGCGCTCAGAGAGAGAGAGGGGGGGGGGTCTGCTCCACACCACTGCTGAGACACTCCTCTTCCCACTCGCTATCGTCCTAGGGGCCTGAATCTATCTCTCTCTCTTTCTCTCACTCTGTCTCTCTTATTCTGTCTTTCCCCATCTCTCTCTTTTTTTCTCTCTCTCTCTCACACACATACATGCATACACACGCTCTTCCACCACCTGTCGCTAGCACACACACACACACACACACACACACACACACCTGTGAACCTGTGCGTGTGCAAGGTGAGTGCTGGGAGTGTGACCAGCAGGCGGCCTGCCTCCCTCTGCGCCTGGCCCACCGTGCCTCCTGCTCCGGGGCCAAGCCAGGCTCCGGTGTCCCCTCTAAACCCCCGGGCTGGCACCGGAGCCCGGCTCTGGTTGACTTTCAGCTCCGCTGGCTGCTTTGTTCTCACGGAGTACATGCACTTGAGCGTAGTGATTATGCTACGAAGGAGGAACAGAGGCCCAGCAGTAACAACACACACACGGACACAGTTCTGCAGCCTGGGTCGTAGACGGAATGGTGTTCAGCTTATATAATCTTTAATGGGGAAAAGCGCTCTATATGTGAGTGTGTGTGTATATGTGTGTGTGTGTGTTTGTGTGTGTGTATGTGTGTTTGTGAGTGTGTGTATATGTGTGTGTGTGTGTGTTTGTGTGTGTGTGTGTGTGTTTGTGAGTGTGTGTATATGTGTGTGTGTGTGTGTTTGTGTGTGTGTGTGTGTGTGTGTGTGTGTGTGTGTGTGTGTGTGTGTGTGTTTGTGAGTGTGTGTGTTTGTGTGTGTGTGTGTGTGTGTGTTTGTATATGTGCTATCAGGGTGATGAGGAGCAGCGATGCACAGTGGGAAAAAAGGCTGGGCACAGAATGGGTGGCCTGGTGCCACGGCCTGATCGGTTCACGCCGAGCAGCGAGGCATTGTTCTGACCGTCAGGGGCAGGGGTGGGGGACGACGACAGAGGACCACAACACAAAGCCAACAGCATAGCCACTGGGAATAAAGGAAGCTGAGAAGGGAAGTGCACGTTAATTAGTCAACCTTTCCACACTCAGAGAGAGAGAGAGAGAGAGAGAGAGAGGGAGGAAGTGAGGGAAAGAGAGAGGGAGAGAGAAACAGAGGCAAAGGGATGATGGAAAGGGGGGTGGACGGACATAGAGAGAGAGAGAGAGAGAGACTGACAATCGGAGGGAAGTTTCAACCTCAGCCAGGGAAAAACCCTGTTGTTCAGTCTCATGCCAGGAGGGCCACAACAAGGCCACATCCTTACCGTGGCTATTCAAATAAGGCCAAGGGCTGCCCACTGCTTCTGCTCCTGTCCACTTACTGTATAAGGTTGTGTGATGGTAGCCAGGCATGTAAAGAGCGGCCAGGTTACAGTAAAACAGCCTACGGAGGCGACAGCATGGACATGTGAGTATATTTAGTAGTGGTGGTGTGCGTGTGTGTGTGTGTGTGTGTGGTGTAGGGAGTGTGTGTGGGGGATGACTGGGACCTTTAAATACGGAGCTGCACTTGTTCAGTGGCATGTGATTGCAGTGTTTGGATTCTTAGGAAGTCAAGAGGGGCATTTTAAACTGAGGGGTCATTTCCGACAACACACACACACACACACACACACACACACACACACACACACACACACACACTACACAAGAACACTGAATACCACACGATATGAACACACAGTCACACGCACACGCTCTGGCTGTACCGACTCAACTGTACTGACTCACCTAACCTCTAACCTCTGATGGAAGTGGACATATAAATGGAAGCAAGTTGTATGTTCCATGTGTGCATGTATGGATGTGTGTGTGTGTGTGTGTGTGTGTGTGTGTGTGTGTGTGTGTGTGTGTGTGTGTGTGTGTGTGTATGTGTGTCAGAGAGAATGTGAGAGGGATAAGCGGTTGTATGTGCACACACGTACACATATGAATGGCTGTGTGTGTGGCTGTGTGTGTGTGTGTGTGTGTGTGTGTGTGTGTGAGTGAGTTTGATTAGTGTGGGGCTTGCACACCCATGGCGGTAGAGGGGCGCTGACCTTCGCTTGGGGGGGGGGGGGGGGGGGGGGCGCGTGCTTCAGAGGCCAGGCCAGAAGTGTTTGCTTGAGGAAAAGGTCAGAAAAACAACTCTGACCGCTACAGGAAGCATGAGGAAAGTGAGGGGGGACGTATTTCAGCGCGACACCGGTTGGTGTGGGGGAATGTGGGAATTTACATTGCCACGGGCCACAGGTCCCACTAACCTGAATGCATGAGCAATGAGAACAATGTCAATCAATTGTGGAGTCTATGACACTCTGGCACAATAACCCTGTAGCTAAGTATCATTACCCAATGTTCCCACTGTCAACAGGCTATACTGTATTTTCCAATCAATTGAGATGTCTGCGGTTTGCAACGCAGAAGACAAAAATAGCACACAGAAACACCCTGCCTTGTACTTTGTTAGATCTGTCATCATCCCAGTTTGCATGTGTGAAAGTGTGTGTGTTTTTGTTTGTGTGTGTGTGTGTGTGTGTTTGCTTGCAAACCCCTAACAAAGTGGCTACAGTTATCCCCTTCACTGCTCTCTCTCTCTCTCACACACACACACACACACACACACACACACACACACAGTGAGAGCTATCAGGCTACTGGCCGTGCGTGGATAGCTTTGTCTATGCAGGCTGCTGAGCTCAGCGAAGCCACGCACTGTGCCAATCCCTTCCTTTCTCATTCTCTCAATACATGTACACAGGACATGGGGCCAGGGCCGCGCTGAAAACATGTGCTTACTCAGACAAATCTCTTTACTCATAGAAATAAACGCCAGGACCAGGGCCCTCTATTTTTTTTTTTTTCAAACAGGCCCCTGTCAGGGCAGCCTCTCACGGTGGGGGGCCTTAGGCCTCGGGCCGTACAGTATGTGCAAAAGAAACACAGCTCCTTCTACACGTCACCCCCACCATCCCTGACGTGTACACCCCCCCCCCCTCCCCTGAGTGCTGACATACTGCTGTATGTGATGTAGGCAGGACTCAACAGGCTCTTTGCTGTAAAGCTGTCTTGATATGCCGCCTCAGCAGACTTCTCACCCAGGTCTGGAGAAAATACACACCCTGTGCGATGATATCTGGGAGTGTGTGCCGTGAACGTGCTCTGTTATTCTGCCTTTTTGATCCCCGCCAAACCCACTCGCTCTCACACGCTGGCCCTATATCACAGAGCTGCTAGTCAGACTGCTTTTGTTTATATGTCTGCTGCAAGGCATACACTGCCTCAGATGAAGTTTTTATTACTTCAAACACAAAAACGAAAACATGAAAAAGGTTTGACGTACACTAGACCTCAGACAGACGTGTGAGCCTGTTTATATATATGTATGTATGTATGTATATGTGCACGTCTCTATCAAAGGCTTTGTGAGAGATGGCTATAAAAAGATACCATGATTTGCTGCAAGCTCGCTAATAACCAGTGACTACTCAAAATGTACCCAATAATAACTAAGATGATTTATTTAAGCCTGCTTGCCTGCTAAACCTGAAATATTGTACTATGCATACACCCCGCCGAGCAGAATGAAATGTTGGGGTTGGGGGTGTTTTTGCAGACGTTTGTGCATTACCCCACTGTGGGCAGTGAAAGAGGAGAGGAGCAAGCTAGGGGGCAGGATAACGTTTCCCCCTGCATTCATCATTAGCCGCGTAAAGACCTTACGTCTCCTGACAAAAGCCAGGGTGACGAGGGTAATGGAGGGAGAGAGGAAGGGATAGAGGAAAGGGAAGGGAGGGGTGGGTGGGAGGGTGAGTTCTTTGGATCTATAGATTACCACCCCCCGTCCTCCTCCTCTCACTCCACTGACCCAGAGGCCACAGGCAGCCGCAGGGCTCTTACATAAGCTGTTGCCGGCGCTACCTGGCTAACGCAGCGTAGAAACATCCTGGTTGCTACAGCGAGCGTGCTCACCTGTCTCCTCAGTCTCTATGAACTGAGCACTAGCCTTCAATTGCTAGTAGCAGCTAAAACATTTTAAACTAGGGCCAGTTGTAAGGATGATTATATCTTTATATCTATGATGGTGTGTGTGTGTGTGTGTGTGTGTGTGTGTGTGTGTGTGTGTGTGTGTGTGTGTGTGTGTGTGTGTGTGTGTGTGTGTGTGTGTGTGTGTTTGTGTGTGTGCGCCTGCAACAACACTCTGTAGACAGGGTGTAAATATCCATGGCATTGTTTCCTCAGAGAGCTGAGTGCAGTCAACAGGACATTACAGGCCCACAAACCACCACAAAACATAGAGAAAGAAAGGAGGTAAGTCATACAAGAGATCATATGGACACACAGCAAGACAGGAGACAGTCTGGAAGAAAGTGAACATTCTAGACGTAAACTCTGCTTATTCTTTTCCACTGGGTATACACTGTCCTATGTATAAACCTGCGTCTGCTATCATCTTACTATTTCTGTCCTGTGGTCACACAGAAATATACGCACTCAAAACCTCTTTTTCTTAGTCAGGTCTTCATGCTGTCTTTTCGGCGTCA
>NC_055968.1:12941874-12964374 GCF_018492685.1 Alosa sapidissima | reverse complement strand
TGCAAACAGATAAATGTTACTGACAACAGACATCCACCCTCTGGTGACAGGAAAAAAGCAGGGTCCTAATGAGACTGAAACAATTTATGACTTTTGCTTTTTTTACTGAGGCCTCACACCTGTGTGTGTGTGTGTGTGTGTGTGTGTGTGTGTGTGTGTGTGTGTGTGTGTGTGTGTGTGTGTGTCTGTGTGTGTGTGTGTGTGTGTGTGTGTGTGTGTTTGTGTGTGTATGTTTACAGAGAGACAGAATGCAGTGGGAGGGAGAGAAAAATGTGTCTAATCACACTGTCTCCCAGGCATACAGTAAATACGAGGTTGGGTCCTCCTCTGATTGAACCTAAACAAAGGTAGGCAGTATGCTATCAACAACAAGGCCCTTCTGACCACTGCAGGGGCAGATCATATCAACAACCCCCCCTCCCCATAACACACACACACACACACACACACACACACACACACACACACACACACACACACACACTCATACATACACCCCAGGGTGTCCTGGGGAGGAAATATTTGGTTGATCCCATTCACACAAACACACACACACACACACACACACACACACACACACACACACACACACACACAGTCACACAAAACCAAACAGTCTTACCCCACTGTCCGCCGCCGGACACCCAGCCCTAAGCAGAGGGCTGTAAAAAGCCGGGCTAATTGCAACCTGGAGCTGGTCGCTCTGCCTCGTAAATCCCGGGGGCATGTAATTTAGTCATATAGTGAGCACCCTCAGAAACCAGCCCGGCATTTTTAAAGGCCCACACTGCTGCTGCTATGGGCAGAGGCGTCCACAAGCATGGGCGCGATGCTACTGAAGCTTGTTATCAGGGCATTAAACAGAGCATCTGGGAGGAGTTTATCACTCTGCTGCTCTTAAGTAAGCCTTCAGGCCTGCTGCTGAGCATCTACATGACAAAAGGAGGACCTCTGAAAGGACTTCAAGGTGTTCCTCTATGCATCCTTTATGCCATTTCAGGCATCTGCGTATGTAATGACATTTAAGGCATGACACAAGCACAGACAGTATGTCTTAATGTTATCAGATGGCCAATGTCATCTAAGGAGTCTGAATGATTCAGTAGATTAAAGTAGGGAACTTTTAAGTGCTTGATGATTCACATGAGCAGCAACTGGAGGCCTTTATCCAGCGTCGCTGTTTACACATGTGGATGGGAGCTACCAGGAGACATAAAAACCTCAGATTTCTTACCTCAAATCAGTGTCCTCCAAACACACACACACCCTCAGTAAACACCCCCCGTTTTCAGCAAAATGAGAGCTCCCTTAAGAAGCGCTTTGGCTGCTTTATGGCCCGTAATCAGCTGCTTGTATTTGGTCTAGTTGGAAAGTGAACGACTCCGAACACAACAATCAGGCCGATCGGTCGTTTGAAGTCCGAACGCCGCCGGCCAGCCACCCAGGTTCCAATTACCCACCCCCCGGCCCAGGCGCCTGGAGAAGGGCTCTACTCCTTTACATGCCCAGCACCCTGCGCTCACTTGCTGACAGCAAAACTACAAAGGAAGGGGAATTCCGGCCCAGAATGCACCGCTGGGCACTGTCGAAGCGGAGCTGGTGCGACCAACTAGCGGACCGACCGCTGGCCGCCGACGGGGCGCACCTCATTTGGGCTCAATGGCGGCCCCAGAGGATTCCTTTGTGGAAAGTATGCAGCGGCTTTCCCAAGACACCCCCCCCCCCCAGTAATTACTCTTCTTAATTGTGAGAGAGGGGGCAAAGGGGAGGCTGAGGCCTATGGAAATGGACTGGAAGCAGAAAAAAGGGAGTAGGATTGCGTTTCACCACACAGCTGGCCACACCTAACTGAACACAAGAAAAGGAGAAAGGATTGAGTGAGTGAAGAGAGAGAGAGTAAGAGAGAGGAGAGGGAGAAAGGCTACCTTTCCTAATTCCCACCCTTTCCTGAGCCAACACACACACACACACACACACACACACATACTCAAACACACCATCTGAAAATTATACCAGATGTCACTTCAAGAGGGCCGGCAGTGCTGCTTTCAAATGAAGAATTTGAGCAATTCTGGAAAATATTTATAGAGTGGAGCGGCAGGAGAGGCAGAGGTTAATGCAATCCACCCGACATGTGAGGGTTTCCCAGGGGTCCTACAGAACACTATACGCCCCTACCTGGTATGCCCTGCCAAGAGGGGCTAGATCATTTAAAGAGGCAAAAAAGGCCCAAAATAAAAGAGAAAAAAAAGGAAAAACATTCACCCAATTCAGTGGGTTAGGGGGACACAAAAAAGTTGGATTCAGTTCAAGATGTTGATTCAATTTGCAATGTGCCCCCAGAAGACAGCTGTAACCCTGATCAAAAAATCTGATGAAGCCTTGCTCTCTACTCCACTGCGGATCTACAGCGGCCAATCCAGGAAGGCTGCTACATGCAGATTTTCTTCTTTTTTTTACAAAAAAAGGAGCCATTTCCTTTCCACTCCTTTAAGATAGGCCAACTGGATTAAAAGTCAGATGGGGGCGGTGGGGGGAAAGGGGAGGGGGGGGGGGCTGTTTAGAAAGCTAGAGGTGTTGAAGGGGGCCAGGAGTGTTCAGATGCAGAGAGAGTGGAGCTCTGCACCAAAGCCTTGAATAGATCCCTGACTCCATTGTCTGTCTATGGAAAGGACACCCCCGACACAAAGCTGGCGAGGTGAGGGCCGCTTTTAGAAGCGCCGTTTCCTGAAAATCCTGGCGTCACCGGACCACCGAGTGCACCGCCAGAACAACTGTCTAGCGGTGAAAATGATGGGGTGAAGACTGGGACACAATTGTACCCATTACATGGCGAATTCACTTCCAAGTGTTTGACGACATTTCAAAATAAAAGTAACAAAGAGAGACAGAGAGAAAAAGACTCAAACTAACCTCAAAACCACATCCACTCCAAATAGTATGCTAGTATCAAATTTATCCACTCTTCCTCAGTGGGATATGATCAGCCGTCTCAGAGGGAGGAATGTATCATGTAAATGAGTGCCTTTGTGTGTCTGTGTAAAAATGTATGTGTGTGTGTGTGTATATGTGCGAGTGGGATTTTTTGTGTGTGTGTGTGTCTGTATACTTTATGTTTCTATTTGTGTGTGTTTATTAAATAGAAAGAATGTGGGCCCTGACACCCGTGCCAGTCCTCATCTCCCCTCTCCTGGGACGACAACCTGTGGAGATGGACTTCCGCTGCCTGCAATTCTCTCCGGCCTCCCTGTACTGTATGCTAATGCACAGGGGAGAGAGATCTACTTTCCCCTCTTGTCTGGGCGGGCCGGAGGAACAGAGCTGAAGAGAGTGTGAGGGACAGTGAGCACTCTATGGTCTGCTGCTTACTTGCCTGCTGTTGGTCCGTTCCTCTGCATACATTACTCCTCTGGCTCCTGACAGTCTTAACAAGTCTCAGAGAGCTGGGATGTGATCTGCCATAGATTACCGGTAGCAGACATTTGCAGCGCTAAAGAACTAAGTCTAAAGCACTGAGAAAATTTGGAGTTCTCATCTTTGTGGGATCTCATTTTGAAGAAAAACAAAATGCAGGTGTGGTTCTTTGATTAATGCGAACTGTCGGGGGAAGACTGAAGTGAGAGATGGAATCAAAGCCCCCCTTAGATGCACTAAGAAGCAAACAAATAAAAAAACAGAAACACACACACACACACACATACACAGATCGAGAGGGAGAGGGCAGAGAAGCAGATGGAACCCCAGCACCAGACTAGAGGGGCAATTTAGGATGGCATAAGCCAGAACAAAGCCCTTTCACTGTCATACATTCTTCAAGTTGTCCCCAACCTCACCCCCTCCCCCTTTTTTCACCCCCCCTTTTTTGCCTAAAGAGCCCCCCTTTTCTCTTTCACAATCCCCTCCACCACAAAAAAGCAGGCCAGCCACTCAGACTTTTGCATCACAAAGACCATGTTTGTTTGCGCTCCCTTTTTGATGCACCCCATCAACGCCAGCCTAATTTTTCTCTCTCTTCTCAACAGTGTAGGAAGCGGGGTTTTTTCCACAGGAAATTCACTCCATAAGGATTTAATGCAGTTGTTTTGCGTCTGTCAACAGTTTTGTGCGTGGAGGATACATCTCTCTCTTTATTGCCTTTTTATTTACAGCCAATATAAACGTGCAATAAAATTTGTGTTTGCAATGGTCTTTTTTCATTAAAGATGTAGAGCTAGGATCTGTGATGTCTGTTTTTACGAGGTTTGTCTGTTGTTGCGCAGTGCTAGCTCTCTCTCTCTCTAACGTTATAGTCTCTGGAAGACTATGGATGCTGTTCTTGGTGACTCACAGGCCCCACAACACTCACGTGCATGCAAGTCCTCTGGCTTTGAAAGCACTGCTGCACGGCTGTTCAAAACCACATGTCTGAACCATTACTCCACACATTCACCGGGGACAGAGAAAAACAGAGAGAGAGAGAGAGAGAGAGCGGCTGGAGAAAGTTGATACAATGCTGTGGCAAACAGTGAACGAGAATTGGCCAGCTGGCTTTCCAGGGGGGATTTGGTGGAAGGTCTCCTAAAAGAATGTGTGTAATGTTGGGCTCAGGTCGCCTGATCCTTTGCTTTCTGGGAGCAAGCCCTGATGCTTTGAGGGGATGGGACACTGATGACCCTGCTTGGTGATGGTTTCCAGGCACAAGAACAATACTTGGCAAATAAAGCCTGCCTCAAAGTTCATCGAAACAGGCTGCCCAGAATTTGCCGTCATTGGTACAGCACAGACAAAAACTTGTTTGGAAATTCTGCAATATTTTGCAAGGTTCAAATCCAAATTCACAATCATTAGAGGAAAAGCTGGAAATCTGTTATTACAGACTTGTAACTAGGCATGATTTATTAATTAAACAAACCAAAATCAGAGACTTTTGTATGGACATTCATATAATTGACTGCAACACTTGCCACAGAGCTTAAGGCAAGCAGTCTCTGACCATGTTCTGTCAGTGCCTTGTTCCTTCAAAATATAAATGACGGGGAAACCATAATAAGCATGCACTGGAACCACTTCAAAGTCTGTCAATAGCATTTGCACTCATCGCCTCGGTAAGCTGGCGTCCTGGTTGATTTCACAAACAATACCGATGCAAGATCGACCACTTTTATCGTTAGATGCGTATTTATGGACGCGCCTTTCTCTTGGCGTGTTAAAAAGTTTTCCGGACAGAAAGGGTGGTGTTGTCACTGTTGTGGTGATGTTCTGACGCCCAGATAAGACTGTATAACGGCATAAAACTGGGTGCTGGTGATAACATTCTAAAAACATGCATGGACACATTAATTCAGCACAAATCTTCTCATGAGGCTCGACTTAACCGACAGTTAAATGACAGCGATGGGCTGATTGTGTGGTTTGCTTTGTTTACATTTCCTGACAACAATTTAAACACTGTTCAATTTAACGCTCAAGGGATGATTGAAAAGTATACCCTACATGTAATATATGTGAAGTGCAATTAATGAATGCTATGCTGGAAATATGCTACTGTCATGTTTGGACAGAAAGTGCAAAAACAAATGCAAACAAACAAAAACTTACCTAACAGAAGGCAGATTATATCTAACACTATTAAAAGTTTCCTCTTGCTGTTGTCGACGCCGTTGTTGTTATTTAATGTGGATGTGCCGCCGTTTCTTGTCTCTTGTGCCATTGCCTTCTCATACATGTAATTTTGCATTGGAGAACCCGTCCTCTTCTTGCGTTTAAATCCCAGTCCACACAAAACGCGGCAAAAGGATGGATGATCAGTCAGTTATTTGTCCTAAATACTCTTGTTAACAGAGTAGTGTCATTAAGTTGGGTGAACAAATTCCCAACTATCCGAAAGAGAACGTATTAGAGAGTTGGAATCAACAGAGCAGCGAAGCGATGTCTGAAGAAGTCATCAATGTTGATAGAAAAAGGTAGATAATCTCTAAACCACTGAGCCTCCAGAAGTTGTAGGAGAAAAATCAACGCGAGACCGTAGCTTTCAGAGTTTACCAACAGCCTTGTTTTGTTTAATTGAGTCTGAATGAAAGTTCGTTCTCTCGCTCGTTTCCCAGATGGAGACTTGAATTGAGAGTAATGTTCTGAGTCGTGGAAGCTCAACCCCTGTGTTATGAGTCCCTGTTCTTCTCCTCCCCCTTCGCACTCCAGCTTCTCGTAGCAATCTGCAAGGCTCAGCCCCCTTCCTCGAGGTCTGCGCTGAGGGTGTTTGCCTCCATGCTTCGATCCAAACTTTGGCTGAAACTGGCGCGGGTCTACACACTGCTCCAAGCGGTGGCCTTTGGGTATTTGGCAGAATGTGCGCTGAGCGTTAAAAAATGGATGCATGGAGCGGCACTGATGAACCAGTGTTTGGTGAACCAGTTGAATAGACAATTTGTAGCATTAAGTGAAAGAATAAAGAATACATTACCAGTTAAAGATGTGATGATATAATTTCTTATAGACGAATAATAATAATAATAATAATAATAATAATAACAATAATGATGATGATAATAATAATAATAATAATAATAATAATAGATTCATTTCTTCATTTAAATGGCTATTATTATCATTGGCTTGTTGGCTTGTTGAAATAGTGACACTACATTTCTTGATATAATTATTCCTCGTTAAGCCACATTCTACCTCAAATAGCAGCGTCAGGGTGAGTCAATTGTGTTCTACTCCAATGAAATATATAAACCCATTAGTTCGGCGATTGTAGCTTTCAAAAGGTGTTATGGTAGGCCTACCGAGAATTCACACAGCTCTACTGAGCCAGGACCCGTTTCCTTTTTTGTTAATCAGAGCCTGTATGGCAGTTTTCAGTGCGCAAAAAACTTAGTCTACCCTGCCACCTAGTGACATAACAATATATAGCACCAAAATCCTCTGACAGCAAACAAGCAGGCTACAGCATCCGTCATCTTTGTAATGACTGTGTTGATGACCACGTGCTCGATTGAGAACTGGAGCCTATTTCATTACTAGTAGGCTAATTAGTTTTGTTTTACCCAAGGTTATGCATTCCTACACCTTGGCTATGCCACATCCAGCCAAAACATGTGATGTTACAGACCAACACATGTATTAAAGGCTATGTTATTTATGATTAACAGTGACGGCCACATAGAGGGTGCCTACGCCTATAGATCTGAGGAAGGCAACAGAGAGGGCCTAAGAGTGTGCTGGTGAAAGTAGTAGCTGGCTACTAATACAATCTGTGGTAGGTAATTAGCCTATGCTGCAAATAGGTTTGCACTTTATGTTTACATAGCCTACAACTTAGGGTCTAACAAGAAGAAGAACAACACCTGTAGTAACGATTGTAATAGCCTAATAATAATAATAATAATAATAATAATAATAATACATACTAATCTTCCAATACCAATTATTATTATTATTTTATTATTATCATTATCATTATAATTATTAGCCTAAAATTATTATCATCGTCATCATCATCATTAAAAAAGTTGCTCAAATAAATAGTGAAAATGTAGCCTTGATAATGAGCTGTGCGTGATCTTCTGCTGTCATGCAGTGTCTCTACTCCAGTTGGACCCCGCCTCCCTCTGCACACAAGCGATTGCAAACGAAGGATCCCAAATGGTAAAATGGCTGAGAAGCAGAAACACGAAGGCAGGGTTAAGATAGGACACTATATCCTCGGGGACACACTCGGAGTTGGGACCTTTGGGAAAGTGAAGAGTTAAGTGACTTCCTTTTTCTTTGTTCCATGCTCAGCTGTCATTAGATCATGACAAATAGTATGTTTTTGTCCCTATTACAGTGTTGAACTTGCCGGTGGCTCGTGTACGCAGTATACCTAGGCTGGCTAACGTAGAAACACTCAAGCACGCAATCTATGCAACCAGTAAACTACGTAAATGCATACTAAGAATATCAGTAAATTGTACGAAACAATCCAGCACCAGAGCGCGATAGCCTATTTTCTCATCATACTATAGCCGTTTCAATGAGATGTATATAATTGATTGCAAGATACTCATGTCTTTAATTCGTTACCTGCTTGCTGGAAAGCACTGGGTCGTGTGATCTAGTAACCAATACTTTATTAGTGTTGGTAGATTCAACGACGGCTTTTACCAAGCCATAAATGTTTACGTACAGCGTCGGTAGATAAGCAGGTTATGATTAATGTAACCAAGTGTGTATGCCCTCTGATGTAGGCTACACACTTGCAGTTCTATCATTGGTAACTGCTATCGACTATGCCTAGATGGACTAATTTTCCTCACTGACAAGCTATGACCTTGCCTATTCGAAATACCCGTGAAAACACGACTTGTAGGTCGAAAAAATGATAAATGTCACTAATTTGCACGGTATAGCCTAGGGACGCACTGCATTCGTCCTTATCAGCAGAGTAAACATGGCTTCGTGGTAACTTTTCAAAATAGAACTAGCCTGCGTAGTTAAGCTATTCATAGCAAATCAGGTTTCTTCAGCATGAATGGGAGTCCTTGTGGCGAAGCTGATGTGAATGCTACTCTGTTTTTTAAAATAAATTAAAGTAGTCTAGCCTGTTGACGTCGATTGATGTTTTCATCAAGAGCAGAAGGCCTGTGTACGTCAGCGCGCAGGTTTGGTCAGGTGTAACTATGATAGGCTACTATGTTGCTGTTCAACCACGGATAGCTGACATTGCTTAATTTTCCCATTGGTGACAGTTTCACACCGAAACACGTCCAATGAAGAGTTCATCACTGTGACATAGCCAACACAAACTAACCTTGAAATCACAATGTCACGTCTACAGTGAAGGACACTGCTACCGTCACGCCTAGTCTATTCTTCCTTGAGGTCTTTACCATCCAAACGTAGGAAAGTACTGTATATTGGCTAGGCCTACTCCTCTCAGACTTGTTACAATAAGCTACTTTTGATTAAGATAGGCTACTTTGTATGAAAATGTATCATCTTTATACCGAATAGACCTTTTGCATGGCAAAGGTGTCATTATTAACATGGAATAATTAAATATGCGTCATGATTAAAACGTAATTAAATACAGCAACACGGACATAATCCTGTAATAACGCCTGTGCGTGTTTGAAGGGATTCTGGGAGTTTATTTCTTTCTTTCTCTACATGACTGATTTCTAAACATACATGCTTACACAACAACCTCAGCCCAATTCGTGCTTTCAGCTACTTTATGTGATTGCAGCCTGCTTACAAAGTTAGTAGTTTAGAGTCCTCCAAAATAATGAAAGTGAGCATGTTTGTTTTAGTATGGCACAAAGGGAGGGCTGTAAATGTGTGGCCTCAATGTATGTGTGTGTGTGTTTGTGTGCGTGCGTGCATGCGTGTGTGTGTGTGTGTGTGTGTGTGTGTGTGTGTGTAGTTGGAGAGCACCAACTAACTGGACACAAAGTTGCAGTGAAGATCCTTAATCGACAGAAGATCCGCAGTCTCGATGTGGTTGGCAAAATCAAACGTGAGATCCAGAATCTCAAGCTCTTTCGGCATCCCCACATCATCAAACTGTAAGTTGAATGACTTGACATAATGCTAGAAAACTCTGTCAAAGTGTGTGGGAAAAGTAATCAAGTTTGTTTATTACTCTAATCAGGCATATCCCGGAAGACATGTATACCACAGGGCTCACCCAAACACCATTCTCAGTCCTCACACACATAAATCCCATGTATGCCCCTGTCAAACCTGACATGGGATAAATAATATTTACTATCTACTATACTTCTATGATATCTAGTACTAGTTAACGGATCTGCTATCTCACATTTTTTTGTCTTAGTGGGTTTAGGCCTACTGTTTGCATGACTCTAGGATATTTTCAGCTCCAACCTATGGATTTCCCTTATCATAAAGGGTTCTTTGAAATTGTTTACAAAAGGTCTTTAGCCCTGCTTGCTGTTTATTTATGTTTTGAAGGTTTGATATTTATTCAAGCTACGCAACATATTACATAGTACTTTAGGAGTGTTATTCCTTGATTGAAAAGAGCAATGTGTTTTGACATACAGCTGTTATCAGTGGTTAGGTGCATGCTTTGAACTCTATATGTTACTATTAGTGCACTGATGTGTTGCCTTGGGAACTGCTGTGTGCCCTGAGAACTCACGGCGGTGTTAGCGTACAGGGTTTTTTGAAGTCAGTTTAGCTTCATATAGCTCTTTCACACACACATCGTCATTTTATTGACACACACACACACACACACACACACACACACACACACCCACAGGAAACTGACTGGCTCCCAGCGAGGATGTTCAGCAAAATCAGCTCAGGAGAGGAACCTAATCCCTCTGAGATTTCCGATGTTTTGCGTGTGTGAGTTGTATTTTTTCCTCTCTCACACACGCTGTCTCTATTTCTATTGCTCCCTCTTTCTCTTTCTTTTCTCTGCCCCCCTCCCCGAATCAAACACAAATACATATAGACCCTTTCAACAAGGTAAACAAAAACAATGCTTGAACGTTCTATTTGGGCCCCAATCTACTTCCTCTGCATTAAGATAACATATGGAATGTTAAAAAGGAAGTCTTGTGGGGCCAACTATGATGCTGATAATGGAACTCTCTTGAAAGGGTCCATACAGGCACAGTTGAACCTGTACTGTCTTTTATCAATCTTTTCCCCCTCTTCTCCATTCTATTAACATGTTCCAATTCATTCTGTTCTTTACCTCATTGCACAAACATTCCTATTCTCCTCTGTCTGATGGCGATGACCTGTCAATGTTATTTTTAGGCCCAGTGGAGACACTGACCAGACTTAGCTATGGCTGCTTCTTTACGAGTATGTGTGTGTGTATGCGTGTGTGTGTGTGTGTGGTGCATGTATACTGTATGTATTGTATGTGTATGTGAGTCTGTATGTGTGTATCTTCGAGTGTGTATGTTATATGTGGCACATGTATACAGTGTGTGTATATTTGACTGGGCAATAATATGTGTGTTTATGTGTTTGTAAGTGATTTGCATGCGGTAGTATATGTATATGTGCATGTGTGTATCTGTGGAATGTGTGTGTGTATAGCCTATTAGTGTGCACTTATATGTGTGTGTTTGTGTGTGATGCACACAATTTTGTTAGTCTCAGCCATCACAGGGAGCATGCTAGTATAGAAATGGTGTGTGTTGAAAGTGTTGAAAATTATAAATGGAAATACCCATAAAAGTATGTGAGCTATATAGACCTTATATCTTGTCAGCGACTCTTTTTAAAGTATTTGGATCTTGTTTTCCTTGCTTGTCTTTTGGATCCAAATAAAATGTGTGTGTGTGTGTGTGTGTGTGTGTGTGTGTGTGTGTGTGTGTGTGTGTGTGTGTGTGTGTGGTAGGCACCTCGGTGCTGTCAGTGTTCTGCAGCTTCAGCAGCAGCGTGGGGAAGTCAGCTAT
Organism: Alosa sapidissima; assembly: GCF_018492685.1. Taxonomy (NCBI): domain Eukaryota; kingdom Metazoa; phylum Chordata; class Actinopteri; order Clupeiformes; family Clupeidae; genus Alosa; species Alosa sapidissima. Next base: position 12,952,963 of record NC_055968.1, on the reverse strand, counting down.
AATAAGGCCTTTATCTGCACTCTCTCCCCGACAGCCTCAACATTTTCTTTTGCATTCGCTACAGCAGGCTCTCAGACACACAATGATGTCTCAGCACTGGACTGTGTGTGTGTGTGTGTGTGTGTGTGTGTGTGTGTGTGTCTGTGTGTGTGTGTCTTGAGTCGCTGTATGTGAGTACATATCTTGAGTCTGTGTGTGTGTGTGTGTGTATGTGTGCGCGTGTGTGTGTGTGTGTGTTTGTGCGTGTGTGTGTGCCTGTGTGTGTGTGTGTGTTAGAGCCTGTCTGAATAGGGTTTCAGTGTATATCTCTGGAGTATTGTGAATGTCTGTCTCCTTCAATCAGTAGCCTTCCCATGACAGAGTAGCACTGGGTAGACAGGAGGCCCCAGAGAAAGGATCCCTCAGTAGGGATGAGCGCGCTCCCCTTGACACGCCTAACCTTTTGCTCCGAAATCTCGAGAATCTCACTAACCACTCAGATTCTCGGCTTGTCAAACAGGGCGGCTGCTTTTTTCCAGCTCAGAGCAATGGCACCTTAATGAGAATGAACTTTCGTCAGGGAGCCAGTTAAAATGACATATTGAGTTAATAATGAGATGCATCCTTTGAAAGGCAGTTGGCATCTAAACTTTTTCTAATCTTAAAAATTGAATAAGCACTCCAAAGGAATTCATAGCTCTTCATCGTCATTTTATTGATAGGAAAATATATAATACATTCATTACATTATTATGAACCATGTCGTGATTCACATTATGATGGTGGATGATGAATTGTTAAATCTATGGTTTTAAAATCTATGATATATTTTCAATTTGAGCTTTTCATTTTGAATTGTTATGGCTCGGCCCTGGCATTAGTCTAATCAATGTATTGTACCTGTGTTTCAGGTATCAGGTGATCAGCACCCCCACAGATTTCTTCATGGTGATGGAGTATGTATCTGGTGGGGAGTTGTTTGACTATATCTGTAAGCACGGAAGGGTAAGCCACTCAATTCAGAGAACTTACATTAACCATGGGTCTTTCTGGATTAATGTGATGTCTGTTGTAGGAAAATACAATACAGTGTGATAGCACAATATTTTTTTTACTGCATTGGATGATGCATGAATACCTTATCCCCTATTATATTGTTCATTTCAATAATAATCATAATAAAACATAAAAAGAAAACATAAAACACACAAGGTAAAATCATTTAAAAATAAAGAATAATTAACATGAAAACATAAAGAACACAAGGTGGAATAATTAACAGACAGGTACAGAACTTAGTGCAGTAAGCAGAAGGCATCTGAGAACAGTATGGTCTGAAGTGTAGATTTAAAACTGGCTACAGTTGGGGCCATTTTGATGTCTTCCGAAAGTGTGTTCCAGAGCTTTAACGCATAGCAGCTTCACCGTGTTTAGTTCTGACATGGTGACAGTTCCAGATGACTGTTGTGACTGTAGACATTTTACATGTACCAGTACATTTATTAATTTAGCAGATGCTTTTATCCAAAGCGACTTACATATGCCAATTATATTACAATTATATTCCCCCCAGAGCAACTCAGGGCTAAGTGCCTTGCTCGCAACGGTGGAAGCCAGGAATTGAACCCACAACTTTTCAGGCTACTGCAGTACAGTATGGCTACTATATAGCATGAAGACTGAGGATCTGAGGATCCCGAGGATTAGCCTTTGCCCTCCTTCAGCCTCCTACTCCATACACCTTTTAACAAGGCCTCCTCTTATTCAATAATAGACAATACGTAGCAAGCTTCTTAAAACTCCATGGAAAATAGCTAAAATGCCAGCTTCGAGTTTTAAACATAGCCGTCAACTCCTCTTTTCTGCTCCTCCTGGGTGCAGTTTTCTGATGAGAGAAACAGTGATGTCATTGTATGTCATCATTGTATTACTAAGTATGTTTATGGTATTTAGTATGTTAATACTATAATTATTATTATGTAATTCTGAAGCACTAAACAGAAATTATTCAGTTAAATTAGTGTAATTTCTCAAACCCAGGAATTCATAATGAATGCTTGACACTTGAAGGTTTTGTTATGTTTGCTATGTTTCTGTATTCATGTACGAGAGCATGTGTGTGCGTGTGTGTGTGTTTGTGTGCTTTAATTAGCCCTTCTTATGTCATAGCAGGTGAGCCTTTGTATGCCCGTGTGTGTGTGTGTGTGTGTGTGTGTGTGTGTGTGCGTGTGTGTGTGTGTGTGTGTGTGTCTGTGAGTATTAACGGCGGCTCTCCCTTGGAGCAGGTGGAGGATAGTGAGGCACGGCGGCTCTTCCAGCAGATTATCTCCGGGGTGGATTACTGCCACAGACACATGGTGGTTCACCGGGACCTGAAACCTGAGAACGTCCTGCTGGATGGCAGCATGAATGCCAAGATCGCCGACTTCGGTGAGAAAGAGTGGGGGGAGAGGCAGAGGGATAGAGAGAACGGGAGTTGGAAAGATTGCACAAGCCATCGACAATCAAAAAAGTGCATCCACCTCAACTGAAACTGTAGCTCCCCTCATACACCATAAAAAAAAAACTTGGAGAAGAGACAGAGAGAGAGAGAGAGAATGAGAGAGAGAGAGAGAGAGAGAGAGAGAGAGAGAGAGAGAGAGAGAGAGAGAGAGAGAGAGAGAGAGAGAGAGAGAGAGAGAGAGAGAGAGAGAGAGAGAGAGAGAGGAACACAAAAATATATAGACAACAATAATTAGATAGAGGGCTAGAGAACAAAGGAAAAAGGATGAGAGGGAGAGATACAAGAGGGGAGTTGTTCAGTGATAGTGTCAGTGTTTTCTCTCCACTCCGGAAAGGGTCCTGTAGGGTCTGCTGTTATGTGATAGGTTTCAGGAGAGGACCATGCAACATTAAACTCCAGTGAAGTCCCAGGGAACACTGCAGAGGGTGAGGGCATTATGGGGGGAAGTGTTTCCACACCCGCAGCTCTCACTGAGAGCAAAACAAACAAAAACAGGGTGGGGAGAGAAAGACTCTCCTTTACTTAGGAGTGATACATTATAAAGATATTATTAGGAGTGATACATTATAAAGATACATTATAGGAGTGATAAACATATAAAGAGCTTTCCATTTCACTGACATTGACATTTGACAAAAACAGAAGTTGAACTTATTAATTTAGTGTTATTGATAAAATAGGAAAGGTTATGAACGAATGTCTGGTATTATTTTGCAAAACCAGAATAAGGAGCACTGCTGGTATCTGACCATTCGAAACGCTTACATTTAGAAACAATCATAACAACAATGGCTCTAACAATTGCTAGTCCTTGCAACCTGTCTAGTCAAATGCTTGACCTCGCTGTGCACATAACCAGCTTGAACTGGAACTAGTTTATGCTGTGCTAATCTCGTTAGCCACTCATTAGATCACACCTCAAGTTGCTACGGCAGCAACCAAACAAATTGACTGCTCTTTGGCCTGCTCTGGATAGACATCCCTGGCGCTAATTAGGTTTGGTTGACTCAATTTTCATTGGCAGGCCTGTCCAACATGATGTCAGACGGGGAGTTCCTGAGGACCAGCTGCGGGTCTCCCAATTACGCTGCCCCAGAGGTCATCTCCGGAAGGTTAGAGGTCATGACCTCCGCAAAGGAGGAGCATTTTACTGCAATATATATGTGATACATATGGGGCCCATTTGTTTAATTTAAAGTGTGTTCACCGAGGAAACATCTTTAAATGGAAGACCGGAATGTTATCTAGCTGGCTAGCTGTTTTATGTAACATGTAACAGCTGTCCTTGTTGTCATAGGCCCTAAATCAGTCAATGAATTAATTATTGGCTAAATAAACTCATGCATCTGCTAACTACTGATGGCTCCACAAGAATAAAATTTCACCACAAAGAGAAGAAATAAATGTTTTTATTGACACGTTGTTATACCCTGATAGCATTTTAAAAGATACTCAAATACACTTTCAGGATGTGAAAAGAATGAATATCTGGGTCTTAATGGCTACCTGAGACCACATTGCTGACCATCAGAAGAGGGTCTGTTCCGTTTCTTGTGCAATATTCTGCATGCAGCTGTGTGCTCACGACTGCTGCATCTCTCCCAGGCTGTATGCTGGCCCCGAGGTGGACATCTGGAGTTGCGGCGTCATCCTCTACGCGCTGCTCTGTGGGACGCTGCCCTTTGATGATGAGCATGTGCCCACTCTCTTCAAGAAGATCCGTGGCGGGGTCTTCTACATCCCCGAGCACCTCAACCGCTCGGTGGCCAGCCTCCTGATGCTCATGCTGCAGGTGGACCCGCTGAAGAGAGCCACCATCAAAGACATCAGGTGAGAGGAACATGTCACATCACATTACATCTACATCTATTCATTTAGCAGACGCTCTTATCCAAAGTGACTTACATAGTGAACAAACACAAATCATTGGAAGCTACAATGCAGAGGAAACCTTAGGTCACAATAAATACTGCAACAATAAATATCACAGTGCCAGTACTGGACCTGCCTAGGATGTCCTGCTAGTGATGAATAGTGGCTAGTGGCTTTTTTCGACTCCTGTGAGCACCCAAAGCGCTTTACATTGTCATGCCTCACATTCACCCATTCACACACACACTCACACTCACACACTGATGGTGGAGGCTGCCATGCAAGGCGTCAACCTGCTCATCGGGAGCACTGGGGTTAAGTGTCTTGCTCAAGGACACTTCGACAGGGTCAGGAGGAGTTGGGCTCGAACCAGCAACCTTCTCAGTTGCTGGACGACTCCTCTAGCTCCTGAGCCACTGTCGCCCCGTGGTTGTAATTTAATACACCCTTACACAAGTTTCCATTTACTCTAAAACTGTGCCAGCGTTAAAGTCAATGTGCAATTTTAAATGTATTTGTAGTAGGTATACTGAACTATGCTATTTATAACACTCAGTACACAGGGCGTTCACTTATTTTCCTATAAACATAACATAATAACACAAATTCATCAATGAATATAGCATGTTATACAAGCCTAATGTCTAAATGTGTACAAATAGATTTGCCGTATTGTGTATTATATGTATTATATGTATGTATATGTATTATCCGCATTGTGTATTATGCACATTAAAAAAGAAAACACCTTGTATTAACCACAGTTCCCAATAACCCAATGAGACAGAATCAGTTCAGGGCATTAATCAGCAAGAAGAACAAAGAAAAAACATGCATTCCCATGTATAGCCCATCACTGTGTATTAACCTCATAGCTGAGGACATTTAGCAAAATCAATGTATAAACCTCAGTTAATAGAAATAAAATGAAGGGTATGTCTGTGGTTGTCTGTGGTTGTGTCTGTGGTTGCAGTGGTGAACTGAACTACCAGGCTACTTTCTAAGACTCCTAACTGTCCTTCCAGAGAGCACGAGTGGTTCAAGCAGGACCTGCCGGGCTACCTGTTCCCTGAGGACCCGTCGTACGACGCCACGGTGGTGGACGAGGACGCGGTACGCGAGGTGTGCGAGAAGTTCGAGTGCCCCGAGTCGGAGGTGATGAGCAGCCTGTACAGCGGCGACCCGCAGGACCAGCTGGCGGTGGCCTACCACCTCATCATCGACAACCGCCGCATCATGAACCAGGCCAGCGAGTTCTACCTGGCCTCCAGCCCGCCCACGGGCTCCTTCATCGAGGAAGGCATGCCGCTGCCGCCGGGGGTCAAGCCACACCCCGAGCGCATGCCGCCACTGCTGGTCGACAGCCCCAAAGCACGCTGCCCACTCGACGCGCTCAACACCACCAAGCCCAAGCCGCTGGCCGTCAAGAAGGCCAAATGGCACCTGGGCATCCGGAGCCAGAGTAAACCCTACGACATCATGGCCGAGGTGTACCGTGCCATGAGGCAGCTAGAGTTCGACTGGAAGGCAAGTGGCGAGTTAGGGGGGACAATTTCCATCAAGAGGTCCTCACATAGACAATAGAACATAGTTCATAAGTAGTTCACATGAATACTGTAATATACCGTGTGATATACTGTATTTGCCACCAAAGGCACAGATTGCCTTTAGGTCATCATAACTTATAAAAACTAAAGTAATTTGGAACTCCATAACAATAACTGCTGAGGTTTGAAAAATGTTTATGTTTTTTGTATTTAATTCATGCAAAAATTGTTATTGTGCATACCGGATATATTAAGTAATAACATTGTGCATAACACTGTGTATATGTCAATCACACATCACATAATATGAAATGCAGTGCACTGGTTGTCTGCTGGAAATGGCATGTTTTTATCTTTTGTAGGTTGTGAACCCGTACCACCTGCGTGTCCGAAGGAAGAATCCAGTAACAGGCAATTTTGTGAAGATGAGTCTACAGCTCTATCAAGTGGACAACCGCAGTTACCTGCTGGACTTCAAGAGCATCGATGGTAATAAACGCCAAGTCCTCTAAGGCTGCTGAAAGCATTAGCGCTAGCATTAGCGCTGATTATATAGACACATAAATAAGTCACATGAGCATAGCAATATATACTGTATATGATAATCACTTTGCTTTTCCTTACTGGTCACTTTATTTCTGCCGTATCAGGTTTTTTAATAGGCCGTATTCCCTTATTGTTCAAAACCTTTTATTCCAATTTTGCAGAAAGGCGCTATATAAATAAAATTTGATGGATTGATTGATTGATTGATTTATTGACAGCAATTAATGATGTTCATAAAATCAGTGGAAGACTAGTTGACTTTAGAGGTGCTCATATGCATCAATATTCTGCTCTCTCCGATTCATTGTTTTCAGATGACATCATTGAGCAGAAGTCCGGCTCGTCTACGCCACAGCGTTCTGGCTCCATCGCCGGTCTCCACCGGCAACGCCTGAGTATTGACTCAGCGTCAGTCGCCATGGAGATGCCCCAGCTCAGCAGCTCCCTGCCCGGCTCGCTGACGGGCAGTTCGCCGATGCTGGCGCCGCGACAGGGCAGCCACACCATGGACTTCTTTGAGATGTGCGCCAGCCTCATCACCACGCTGGCACGCTGAGAGGCCAGATGCCAGTCAGCCAGCCGGTCTGACCGGCCAGTGCCCAGGTAGCTGGCGTGCCTCATGGGCAGAGGTCATTCGGGGCTGCCAACAACCCCACCAGGGGCACAGATAGCCTGCAAGTCATTGTCATCCCTCCTTCCCCCCCTCTTTTCCTCCCTCCCTCTCTCTCTCTTCCTCCCTCCCTCTCTCCCCCTATCCACAATCATGCTTTGCTGCTGAACATGTCATCACTGTAGCAATGCAGGACCTTCAGATTTGAACAAGAAAGGGTTCGACAGGAGTTCACTTCTTTTTTTTCTCTCTGGTTTTTATATACGTTTATCTTTTGTAAAAGATTCCGATTATGTACAACATGATGTATGATGACACTATATTTCTATTACGATTTAGATTTCTTTTCATAGAGACACAGAGGCTGATTTAAATCGCATACCAAAAAAAATTAAGTTTATACATGCAAATGAGGAAGAGATCATAGTTTTGTTTTAGTATGCAGATTCATATTTATTTTTTCGAGGAATGTTTTTTAGAATATAGAATATAGTTTCCTTATTTTAAGCACCTAGTGAAGGTGTGGCTCTACGACCTTAAATATTTTTAGTGAGCTGAAATATGTGTGAGGGACGCAGTAGTCCTCAAGGTTAAAGCCAGTGAGGTTCAAGGCAATATTGTGTGAAAAAAACAGATGCAAACAGGCTACAGACGGCTACATTAGGCACACACCCCTTCCCTTTTAATGACAGCGTAAGCACAGAGATTTGCCCTGGCATATGAACAGTACATGGCTATGCCTGAGTTATCATGCTGATATGTTTCAGTTACTGTATATATGAGTCTTGGATTCTCTCTTTATTTTTTTTTAAACTTTCTTTTGTTTACTTTTTCAATTATTCTCTCAAATTCTGAACACTAGACTGGCACACAATCTTCTGACACACAGATCAAAGGTACTCTAAGATGTCTGTGCACAAAGTAAAAAAGTACATGCTCTTGCTGTCAGCATAGCACTGTTTGAAACTGACAGGTTATATAGCTAGTGAGGACCACATGAAGATACCTGTGGTTTGTCATAGTATAACATATATCATAATCTTATATAATGCAATGTAGACATTATACAACAGTAGAAATATTGAGTCATACAAAATGTGAAAGCACCATATGCTAGAATGGATCTGACAAGGTTTTATTGCAATCTGAGTGAAATGTAACAGTGCTATGCTGATCGGCCAATTAATTCACAACCCCTTCACAACATTTTAAATGAAGGATAAAGGTGGTGTGTGTGTGTGTGTGTGTGTGTGTGTAGCCTCCTCGTAAGCCTTGGATGGAAACACAAGCCAAGGGCCAAAAAAAAAACAAGAGCCTCGGTAACCTTCCTCCAGTTGCCTTAAAAGGAAAAAAATCGATGTGTGTTGTCGTTTGACTGAGAATACATCATTATTTCATTGTGATCTTGAAGTAGAGATTATTTATTAGCGCTGTTTATTTATGTACACTATTTAACCTCACATGGAAATTGTTACTGTGAATCCAAATGACTAAAGAGGTGGGTGGGTTTTATTTTAGTTTGTTTTTCTGTGCCAACAACTTAGCCGACTAAGTTACCACAGAAACAGGCAAAGGGGTGCAAAGATGTTGGGGATGAAAGATTGCCACTAACGTGCTTCCAGGCTAAGGGGGCCTTAGCTAATGGAAGGCTTTAACAGACAGTTTCAAACTAGTTTCCCAGGACATGGCTAGTCCTTGCAAATGGATTAGCTGTTTATGTCAAACTCTAGTAGGCGTATCAGTAGTAAAAATGAATGCACGTACAAGCCAACTATGCAGTGTGTGAAGTGTATGTTTATGATTGGTTTTGATTTGTACATTTAATTAAACCAGTTGTAAACATACAGTTCTACAGTAGACTATGTATGTTATATATCAACTTGCAATCAATGTAGTCTCCATCCGTGTAGAATCAAAATAAGTTGTAAGTAAGTTGAATGTATAGCGCCCTCACCTGGCCAGTGTGTGTATGGCATTGCTAATAGTCTGGGACCCTTCTTATCTGTATAGAGTGGGTAAAGGGTTTTGTTGAGAGAATGGTACTGTTTGTCTGTGTGTTTGCAATGTTCAAATGTACTGTATGGTAACAAAAGAGATTATTCATTGTCAACATACCAGTTTAAACTGAATGTAAAGTTATTTAAAAGCACTGGAGCTTACAGTAAGAGTTAGTCAGTCAGTCAGTGAGTGGGACAAAATGGTGTCTATCATATCAGAGGGATTTGACCGTTTCGTTCAGCTGAAGCCTTCATGTGTTTCCTTAAGCGCTGTTGTTGTGTGTGTGTGTGTGTGTGTGTGTGTGTGTGTGTGTGTGTGTAGGCCTGTGCATTACTACAGTACAATTTGGGAGGCAGATTTGACTTTTCTGAATAATTGCTCTGGACTGAGATGGTACACTGTACCAAAGCCCAGACGAGAATACTATAATCCCATAGCCATACTTGTCAGTTGTGAAGTTGTCATGGCAATGGATGCACTTCAAAGTGTGATCTCACAATACCAAATAGTCAGGGGAAGTTTCATTGAAACATCGCCCTCTGATGCTCTGTATTTGCAACTACACTTCACAATGACTTTACTTAACTATTTACTTTAGAGTGAGAGAGGTAAAATAGAATATATTGCAACCTTCGTAACTTGTTTATATGTCATTAGATTGATAGAAAGGATGTTCATATTTTCATTACTTCTATAAAGGGCAAAGGTGTTAAACAATGATGTCAGGTGTAGGCCTACACATGTATGTACACCTGCATAACATGCCACAAAGCATCCCTCTCTCTCACTACAGCTGTTTGAGTAAGTGTGCTGTGTCTTTTATGTTGGTAGCCATGTTGGCTGTGTCTCAGTCCCTCTCTCCATGGACAGGGGAGAGACGCTTTCCTGATGTGGAGTGAACTGCTGTTTTGTGTGCCCCTGTGTTTTGTGGGTATTCTGAGAAAGTTGTTTTATATGGTTGTTCTCTCTTGTCTCTTTGCTGTGTGTGTTTGTGTGTGTTTGTGTGTGTGTGTGTGTGTGTGTATGTTTGTTTGTGTGTGTGATCTCTATTTCACGTGTTATGCACTGCATGGTGTTACTGTTCTGATTTGCACTTTAATAAGTATTTATTGTATTAAAAATAAAGACGTCTATAATCAAGATTGTGGGCTTGTGGTGTGGTCTCAACGTCTGTCTTTGTTTTGAGTCTGAGGAACATAATATAGGAAATCCCCATTCCATCCCTTTTCACCGTGCTGAGTAAATACCCATTTAGCGCTAATGGGGTACCCAAAACCGACAACAGTATAACATGCCCATCAGGGATGTCAGAGATTCCATTTTCCTTATTAGAAGTCAATGTGGCATCACTGAGTTTGAAGCTCTTGTTTTAAGGTAGAATTACATCATGTTGCTTTAAACTGAGAATAGTTCAATTGATGAAATCTCCCTACACATACTTCCTTGACAATCTGATTATTTTATCTGTGTGGGAATATAATACTGCATGAAACATATTTTAAAGATGTTTAGTCTTTGTTTCCTTCCATAACCTAAATTAAGTTGTTATCTTGTTATGGGGGGAGGCTTCAGGACATACACTATACACAAAAGTACATTGGAACAAATGCAGGGTTAGCACAACACACCCAGATTATACAGTACCCTCAGGCAAATCTGTCATTTGTCATCTACACATAGCAAATTCTGACTTACAGTTAAAGTTTACAAAGTTCAATGATTATAATAGTTAAGGGATAAGAATAATTTAATGGTTTGCTTATTATGTTGATTATAGCATAACTAAGGGTGCAATTAGATAGATCTCAATTCAGAATGACAATTACTGATGTTGGTTTTTATTAATCTGATGTAGGTGTTAACAGATCATTAGAGTCTGAGAATGGTTTAAATAAATGGCAGAATAATCAATGCAGTATTCATGTTTATTACAATATGTAAAAGAACATTTAATACAAAAGTATTCATCCAATCTATATAGAAACACCTGACAGATATTTCATGGAAGTTGTATGACTCAATACCTATTGATAC
>NC_055968.1:12919374-12936874 GCF_018492685.1 Alosa sapidissima | reverse complement strand
ATTGAATTTGTTTTGTTTGGTTATTATAATTATTATAACCAAGCCTTTTCGATAGGAATTCGAGTTACCTTAAGATTAAAATGTGTGTGATATTTATTTTACAACATAATTATTACAAATTAAATGAAATGCACCATGATGGACAGTCTTAAGCAAAATATTACCTTGAACTTCTTTTTCATTTCATTTTCCTTCTTTTCTCTCTCTTTCTGCTCTTTCTTCTCTCTCTCTCGCTCCTTCTCGCGCTCTTTCTCCCGTTGTTTCTCTCTCCTCTTTTGCTCTTTTTCTTCAGCAATCTCAGCGCTGCTTTTTCTGTGGAAGCAATGGCACAGTATCGTAAGCTCAGATCTCAATCAAAGCCATTACATAAGCCAAACAGCAGTCCAGCTATAACAAAGAAAGGAGACCCCCCCACACACACACAAACACTGACAAAGTATAACTTACTTGGGTTTGAACCATCCAGACTTCTGGGTTTCTTCAGGCTGAAATCACAGAAAAAGACAGTCAGGCTCTAACTTCCATCCCCTTGTATGTAAATGGGCTTTTGGCATCTTCGTTGGACTAATCCTATAATCACTCGTTATCACCTATTTTAGATGATTGAGTTCTGCCTCACAAATGTCATTTCTAAAATGGAGTGATGGAGAGAGTCTCCGGAGAGATACTTACCGCAGGCTGCGAATCAGCATAGGGATCTGAGAAAACAAAAACAAAACAAAAACAGGACAGATTGACTACTGTGACAAAACATTTCTTCCTGTCCTTCCAGTTAATTAGGTCAGACCTAAATGAAACCATTCATTGTTTCCTTTTGATCGGACTGATAGATACATCATGTGATGCCTCTAATTCCCTTTGTGTTTTAAAGTTTCAATCAAAGGAAGCGGTTCATGATTGATGATTATGTCTAAGAGATGCTCTGCTGTCTCAAGATATAATAAGTAAGATGATGGAACTATGTTGAGAGTAATGTAGCATTTGAGGTTGTACGATTTTGTACAATCAAAGTACACTTGACAGGGCACACCACATCTTCGAAGGGCTTTAAAAGGTTAACATTTCCAATCGTTGTAGCATAATATTCTCAGACATTTTGGGCTACCTGTCCTGGATATAGCCTGACAATTCATGGGTGTCATCAGGTCCGTTGCCACAGATGTATAAAATCAAGCACCATGCAGTCTGCATTCATAAACTAGGTGCTTGGTTTTATACACCTGTGGAAAGGGACATGATGAAACCCATGAATAGCTGACAAAGATGGATCATGGCCTGAGAAACTATCCAGGTTTCTTCCTGTTTTGATATCACATTTCAAGGAATCTAACTTACTTTTTGGTGGGGACTTGCGCTTCTTGCTTTTTTTCTTATTGGTTGTCAGGTCAGTGGTTTCAGGTGGGCTCTCCTGTGGTCTGCAAAAGGTACAATGCCATATTAATGTCCTTCGATAGTAAGACAAAAACACTGAAGTGTCCCAAGATGCCTTTCTACCATTGGAAATCTTAGTAAATGAAAATCTTCCTACAAGACAACAGTGAGTTTTTGTGTGATTAAAATAATAAGTTGTTGGGCAGGACTGGAGCCAGTCTTTTGAGTTTACCTGGTTAGCATCTTGGCGTCTTGACTAACTGGCGAGTCCAGTGTGTCTGGAGGTGCTTCTGCAGCCACTGCCTCTGTGTCTGGGAGCTCGGCCACTGGAGGTCCAAGCTCTGTGTCTTCATAGACCTCATCCAAAGCTCCAAGAGCCTCCTCTGGAGCCTCGGGCTCTGCACTGGACACAGCCTCTTCAAGAGTGGATGACTCGGAGATTCCGCACTCAGGAATTTCCACCTCTGGTGGTTGAACGTCTTCGCATTCTGGAACCACTGCCGAAAGGTTCCGGGTGTCCACGACCGGCTCCTCTTGGCTGAAGTCCTCTGGAGCTGGAGTCCCCACTTGAGAAACAGACACAGACAGTACTGCTATCATAACAGGGTGGGTAAGAATTTGATGAAAAATGCCTTGCATGCATGTACTTTGTTGAGAGAAAAAAAGATTGATGTACATTACATATGTTATGTTTGTACTGCCAAAATAGGTGGAGGCAGTCATTGCAAGGTGGCATTCAGAACTTGTTACATCATCATAACGATCACCTCTGTGTCATTCTTCACTAAATGTTTTGAAGTAAACATTCTATATGCTTGTTTGTGTTTGTTAATGCATGTGCTTTACCATCCTCCTCCTGGGGCTCTGGGATCTGGCTGATGAGTTGATAAGGGCTGAGGTCCACTACAGGAGGCCGATGAGGTTTGTCAGGAGACGGGCCCAGGGATGGTATAGGAGGCAAGGGCTTTCTGGCTGGGGTGGCTGGGTGAACCTCTGCTTGTGCCTCCTCCATCGCTGGCTCCTCCAAAATGGGAGAAACTTGTCCTAGGTGGTGAAGAGGGATTGTCAAGATGGATAGAAGTCATACTAGAGGAACTTGATCGCACCCACCCAGGCACGCACAGACAAACAAAAAGACATAAACACACACACAGAGACAGACAGACACACACACACACAGACAGACACACACACACACACACAGACAGACACACACACAGACACACACACACACACACACACACACACACACACACACACACACACACACACACACACAAATGTACTGGAGGACTGAGCATACACAATTGGGTCTGATGAGTTAACAGCTGAAATGTAAATGTAATGTGGTCTACCTAGCTGGGCCTGTCGGACAAAATTTACATGCTTCCTTTGATAAACCAGGATATTCAAGAGTGTTATACCAAACTTGAACCAAAGATAAATAGTAATACAACTGTGTCTCTTAGGACCAATAATAACTACAATCCTTTTACCTGCTAACCAGTTCATCTTACTAGCTAAACATTTTGTCTTGGACATATATTTAGGATGCAAGAAGTCTCTGTCAAAATAACAAATAACATGCCAGTGTTTGCCAAGTGAAATACAAGCAAGAAGAGAAAACAATGAATCCAGCAGGACGCTTGAAATGTTCAGTTGTCTCTGTCTTAAAGCGCAACACATTACCACACCTCTTTGTCATCCTGGCTATGACAGACATGCTAAACCTGGTAACCTCAACGGTCTAATTCTAGATACCTAAAATACCAGAGCTCTCTGAAAGAATGGAACATTTTTACAAGCATTTTCAGCTTTAGATACTTGTAACATGTATTCAGGTTGTATAAAAACTAAATTGAAGAGCCTAACATACTGATATATAAATTATACATGAATAGCTAGATGCCAAACGATGATGTTCATTGCAAAGCCCAAATTGTGAACACAAAATTCCCACTTAACATAATCTAACTAGTGATAAGTGCTAAGGATATTTCTGATCAAAGTGCAACGTTGTATTTTTGCAATGACTTACTGTGATCGAAACCGTTCACCAGAGACACTGGTTGTCCCTGGTCTGACCCAGCCTTCTCGGTTGAGTTTTCATAATCAACTGGGGGGAGCTCAGGCAGCGAGAGTGTGGGACTGACCGAGGGGGTGTGGTCAGCCTGGGTGGGGGTCATCCTGACGGGCGGGACAGGCGGGATGGGTGAAACAGACGGGGACAGAGAGGGGGAAGGGGTTCTGACTGCCTTGCCTGCATGTTTCTTCTTGGCCTTTTCCAGCAGGTCGAGTATTCTCTGGTCACTAGGCGTGGTCCGTTTCTCGGGGGAGGACTCCTCTGCTCTCTCCAGGACCGAGAGGGCCGATACAGGTTTGGTGGGGGTAGGACACAGAGGTTCCCCAGGTGTTTCTTCTGTGGAAGCGCTACTACTTTCCTGTTGTGTTTCTGAAGCAGCATCCTCCACCTCAGCAAATTCTACAGGTGCTGGGGGAAACTCTAGAGGAAGGGGGGTGGAGGCTGCCTCAGGAGAGGCAACTTGTTCAGGAGAGGGAGTTCTAGATACAGCCAGACTGACAGAGGCTGGAATTGAGGGGGTGGGTAAAAAGGAGGCTGGTGGATCAAGAGAAGTTACATCTGGAATACTGGGGTCGGTAACATCCACATCTTGAATGATTGGATCCGGGATAACTAGATCTGAAATTTCTGGATCAGGAGCATCTGAGTCTGGAATTTCTAGAGGCGGGATGATTGGGGTTGGAATATCTAACTCTGAAATCTCCAAAGCTGGCTCATCTTGAACAGAAATTTCTGGAGCTGGGATATCTGACACAGAAAAGTCAAGTTCTGGTACCTCTGCTACCTCAGGAGCAATTTGGGTCAGAATATCTGGAACTGGGATGTCCGGCTCTGGAATGGCTTCTATAGCAATTCCAGGGGTAGAACTTTCCAAATCAAGAACAGACAAAACAGTGGTTTCAGAGGCAGGAAGTTCTGGATCAGGAATCTGCAGTACAGCATCTTCAGGGGCAGGAACCTTTGGCTGCAGAATGCTTGGGGGAGAAATTTCTGGAACATCCAGAGGTAGAACATCAGGAGCAGTTATGGCTGCCTCTGGGATGACTGGATCAGGACAACTGGGAGGTGTAGGTATGACTGGGATGGGAGGGATGAGAGCTATCTGAGCCACAGGTGCATCAACCACTGGGGTGGAGCCACTGGATGGTGGACTGAGTGGGCTTGGTGAGATTGGGGGTGATACACTTTCGACAGTTCCTGCCTTGACTTTTGCAGGCTTTAGAGGCTTTTTGAAGAAGGAAATCCTCTTCTTCTTGGGGGTGGCAGGTTTGGTTGGCTGTGTAGGGGAGGCAGGCTCAGGAGTTGGGGCTGGCACGGTCACTGGGAGGACCATGGGCAGCTTCTTATCTTTCATTGCCTGCATGATAATGTCCGCCTCTCTCTTCTGTTTTTTGTCAACAAGTTCCGGCTTTACGCTGGGCTGTTTGTCTTTGGATTCGGGGGCTGCCAACTGTGGGGACGTGGGTTTCAGGGTCTGCGGCAGCTTGTCATCTTTGAAGACCACACGGGGCGCCATTCTGTTCTCCACGGCAGCGTTGATGGAAGAGATGAGAGTCACACGCGTGCCACTGGGGGGAGGGGGGATGACTTTTGGCTTTTGCGGAATGGCAGGTTTATTCATTAGCTTCAGGGTATCTTCTTGCAGGAACTTTGCCCTTAGGGCTTTGAAGTCCAGCAGTTCTTCCTATCAAAGAAGAACTTAATATCAGCAGGGAATTCAGGTAAATTTGCTACTGACTATTTCCTTGTCCCATTAGATTACAACACCTCGCACACACACAAAATATTTGCCAACATGCAAATTCCCAGGACAACATTTCTCACTTCCCTCCCAAAACTTGGTTAAGACTGCTCAAGTAATATTTACAACTAACACATATAACACATTCACAACTGCTTTGTGATGTTTACAGCTGTATAACAGACCAACGGTGGGCCCAGGTGCGAGAGCGCTACACAGAACCCTTAACAACATTTACTAACACAGGATGAATTAACTCTGATACATGCAATACACATTAAGGGTGACTTCAATTGTTTAATGCAAAGGGCCTGAGGCACCGAAGTAGTTTAGTAGTAGTAACACACGACTACATAGTAGTAACACACGACTACATAGGATCCATTACATGTGAAAACATTACAAATAATTTGATTAACAGCCTGCAGGCCAGGGTAATCTAATATTACTGCATTAACATCAACTCGCATGGAATTATGGGAACACTCAATGCGCTCAATGCGCCTCTTCAACCCTCTGCTGAAACTGCAAGCGTAGATTGCTTGCTTATAAACAAACTCACACTGCGTAGAAACAAAACTTAATGTAGCCTAACTTATTTAACCGTGCAGAAACCAAATAAAATCATTCATATGCATACAATCCCCAATATGCGTGAACTAGGCCATTAGAAGAAGGCCATCTTACGAGCCTTTCGTAGTGCAAAATCGTTAACGATGTTCACAATATTTAATGCTCTGGCTCTCGTATTTTCAATGGACAGGATAGCTAACCCACTGAGCCTCTCCTGCCCCATGCTGCTCCTTAGGTAGGTCTTAATAAGTTTGAGTTTGGGAAAAGATCGCTCAGCTGTTGCCACAGTCACAGCCAATGTCAGAAACAACATGAGAGCAGTACAGACTTCCCCGAATGTGGATGTTAAACTGTCATAATCTACCACCAGCATTTTGGCAAGTTGAAAAATAGATGACTTCTGTGAAATCTCTCTTAAAGCAAGACCTGCATGAGAGGAGTTGTGTTGGGAATGTCGGTGCAATGTCCCTGCTATAATGGTCTGACAAACGTCTTGCCTTTTCAAGCAGTTCATCATCACCTGCGAGTTGAAGGGTCATAGGACGTAAAGACTCAAACACATGACAAGTTTCCCGCATACTTGCAAATCTTTGGGAGAGCTGACTGATTATGATGTCCAGAGTTGCATTAAATACCTGCACTTTGAAGTATCTCTCTGCATCGGTTAAGCGCTCATCTTCCGTTTGTCAAAGTGACGCTTCACTCTCCGTGCTCTAACATTTTCAAATGTACTCTGAACCCCCCATTTATTTGCGAGCGTCTGCGCTGTAGCCTTGGCCTGGTCAAAGGCACGCCGGTAGTCAGAAAGGACCTGTATAGAATTTTCCAGCAAATGCATTGCGGGGGTGGCGACGGGCCCCGGGAGGTCACGGGCCCTGGTGCGACTGCACTTGCTGCACCTACTATAGTTACGGCACTGGATGCTTTGTTAGCCTATACTTCTTTGAAGGCAGTCAAACATTCATGTATTTCTTTAACAGACTAATTTGAATATTGAAATATTTTCTCAATTTATCACATGTAACACTTATACTAGACAGAGACCTTGTTTACGAACATAGGCATACGAGGCATACGAACATAGGCAGGCACTCAAAACGAGTAGCCTACTAGCCTACAGACCTGACTGACCAATAAGCACCTGATATTTAATATGTATAATATTCCAGACAGAGGGCAATCTGAAAAAGGAGTAGATCTGGCCTATAGAATCAACTTTGACAGTTCAGTCAGTGAAGAGAAAATCATTATCAGGCCTGGAAAAATGACAGCGTTGTAGATTAAGTCAAACAAATTACCTGTTCCATCATTGTACAGGATAGCAAATCAGACGAAACTCTCCCAGCTGTTAGATTATGAACTTTTCATCTCCAAAACGTATGTATTTTCCAGTTCAGGTATCACCATCAACAGACGATGTGCACTCTCACGAGTTTCTGAGCTAAATGTCGCTTGTTTAAACACCTGTTAACAGATTGGTTGAATGAACTGCTCCGCTGCCATGAGAGCTGTATGTGTTTCGGTGCGAGACTGAGACGGGGTGTAAATAGTTCACCTCGTCAGACAGGTCCCGCTGTTGGTCTGAAGACGGGAGCTAATCAACCGCGACTAGAAATTCATTCTTCAAGAATGCAGTTCGTCAGGCATCTCTTCGGTATGTTGACAGGACCACAGACACTTCACAGCAGCACCATTGTCCCACTTTTTCCAAAACAATAACCATTACATTTCCTCATGTTTGCCGTAAGATGTTTATTCCAATAAATTGATGTTGGGATGAATCATAAGAACATGACAACATAACAATGCTATACCGTAGCCTAATAACTGAAGGTGTGGCCAGTCACACTTTAAAGATGGCACATGGGTGGTGGCGCATTTACAACACATTAATCCATTTTTTAACTCTGACTCAGAGTAGCGTTAGGCCTACATATTTGGTGACACTGATCACCGTTACCTGCTTGCACCACAAACATCACACATTGGTATTTGATTGCTGTCATTTCTCAATTTCACAGTGCTCAAACTAAGATGATAATCACCGCTTTTAAGGAAACATTTTGTTGTGATTCCTTTCCGCTCCTTACCACACATATCCAAAGATCAACATTTATATAAGTCGGCTTGTATAATGCCATGACCAGGCATCATTCAAATGGTAAATCAGTCACATGACAAGGTTGTGGAACCAGATATAAGTGAACCAGCTGCTCAACACCACACACACTCTCTCTCTCTGATTCCTGTATGACACCAGCTCCACTTTAGGAATATTCCACTGCACTTGCCTCATTAGGGTAGAGCCTATCTCTGTTCTACAGACAGGACAACTCCACAGACAGGACTCTTCTCTTTCTGACCAGAGTATTAACCGTATATTGGTCAGCTTCTACAGGCACTGGGCCAGAGACAGCTTGAGGGGTCAGGGCATCCAGCTCCTCTTGAGACCAGCCGAGCTGATCTTTTCCCATGAGGATGCAGAGGAGGGTTATGAAGGACACATGTGAGGATGCAGTGGCTTGTGTAAAATATTTCATATTTCAAAATGCTTGTAGTCTTTCTTCAGCAGGGAAATCATTTTTAGAGTGGCCTACGGTAAAAAAGATAGTATTTCCCAATTTTGAAAAAAAAACATATATGTGGCTCCTTCTATTTTCAATGTTCATGTGAAAAGAAAATCTAAACATACCATATGTAGGCTAAGCACATATTCAGAAACAAAGAGATTTTTTTAAATGTCAGAATTACTTTAAGTCATTACTTTTTAGAATGACAAACATCTCTACATGAATTATGATAGAGAACAATGGAGTAGGAACCATAGTTGTGCTATGATATCTACTGTAACTTTCAGACAATAAAAAAAGTGTTAAATTGATGATTATTTTATTAATAAAGCAAAGGCATTTCCTTTTGGGATGTGTTTATTGATAACAGTATTACATGGTGGGATACGTAAATAAAAAAAAATAAATCAAAGAAAAAAATCTCTAAAAATCCACTGTAGAATGTCATTTTCATCAAGATAAAAATAACGCTCCTTTAACATTGCCAAACCATTAGCTGAGGTAAAGTTAAAATAGGTCTAGAAATGTACGGAAACAGTTATGTTACATTTTTTCCCTTTTTCATCAGCTTGTTTTCTGGTTTGTCCCTCTGATTTTTAGTTAGATCTTAATTCAAAACTGGTCTCAAATTAAAACAGGACTCTGGCCATAAAATAGGGAGTATCTGTAGTGGTCACAATAAATGAAATGTTAGCAGGTGGCCTAAAAACAGAAGCCTGGAACAGCTTGTCGACAGACATCTAGAGCAGGGGACAATGCAGCTAGAACGAGGAGGGTTGCAGTTAATTTCAGTGAGGACAGACATATGTGATATTCATTTTTGTATTAAGCATTATTATTTTCTAAGTATTGTGTGGATGTGCAAGTACAGCTATTGTGTGGGTGCACATATTGCAGTAGTACTGTAACTGCTTTTTAAAAAGCCCACGATGACAGAAAAATACCTTTCCCAGTCACTCTGAGAACTCTGTATATGTGACAACATGGCCTTAACATCTAGGCCTACCCTCCTGACTTCAAGAGGCTTTCATCTTAACAGCCCCTGCCACACACTCAGACACACACACACACACACACACTGTGGTTGTCCAAAAAACATGAAATTTAACAGGGACCCTCCCTCATTCCCACAGGACTGCCTCTGAAACACTTTGTGTTGTCCATCCATGTGAGAGAACCAAAAGAAGCACATACATACGCACGCACGCACACACACACACACACACACACACACACACACACACACACACACATTACTGAGGGTCACCTCGACCCCTTCCCCCTAACACACATTTGGACCTTAACCAGCAGCTTTGAAAGGTCAGATAACAAAATGGAAACCAGAGATTCTGTTTTGAGGGGGAGGCAGAGGCCGACAAATCCACTGGCACCCCGAGTGCAGTGATCGTATTAAATGACTGTGTAGCATGTGTGACGCTTAGGGCGGTACGCAATGACATTAACACCCACACGGTGAGGAGGAACACAATAACTTAGACAAGAGGACATGGATGCTCCTGGTGTAATTTGTATATCCCCGTTCACACCGTGAAGAACAGGCTTGGCTGCAGTTCAAGTTCAATTGGCCAGCGTCGCCAGACACCAATCTGGACCATCACTACGGCTGAACCAAACTGATAAACGTGGGCTTTGGACAACAAAAACCATGGGGGCAATGGAGAACATGAGTTGGTATTGCTTATGTTCCACTGAGAATTTGCATCACTGGAGCCTGCCTATTTTATGGCACAGATGTCCCCTGGACAAAATGAATACTATTGTTATTATTATTATTATCATCATTATTATCATTATCATCATCATTATTGTTATTATTTACAAAATGAGTTTGGCAAACCAATGGTCTGATGCCTTAAAGCCGTAACAACTCTAAAATGCATCTAGAGTTGACCTCAATGGCTCAATTGACTTATAAAATAAAAATTCCATTTCAATTTGTCCCTTTTTTCATTAGTATAGTACAAAAGCTATAGAGAAGGAACAGTCCGATCACAGAATCTTTATGCTTGTTTTTTTCCCTTTTCTTTTTAATTCTCCCTCCCCCTCCCTCTTCCATGTCCCCCCCCCCCACCACTCCTTGGGGGACTGACGTTTCCAACGCCTTCGCACACGTCCTCCTCCTGAAAGTCTTTCGCTTGAGGAGGATTTTGGCAAAAGTCACTCCTTGAGTGTGTGTTCTGTGTGGTTCTGAGTGCACCAGAACAGCGTCTTTGTCCTTTTTAAGTTTGTTTTTGTGATTCAATTTCTCTGCATAGCTCCCTTAGCAGCAGAATAACCCCAAAGTGGATGGATGGATGGATGGATGTGGTGGATCTCTGCACGGAGAGACCAGAGCCGAAGGACTGGTGCGGCTGGCGCGGGTCTCAGGGCACGTATGGAGAGAGAAGCGGCGAGGGTATCGGCTCCGCTGGGTCTGATGTGGCTGAGTCAGTTCTGCTGATCTATATCCTCCAGTGTGTTATTTGGGTGTGCAAGTGTGTGTGTGTGTGTGTGTGTGTGTGTGTGTGTGTGTGTGTCCAGGGACTTGTGTGCTCATCTGTGTGTGTGTGTGTGAGTTCACTTCAGTGTTTTGAAGGAGTCTGACGGGCGCTCCTCTCTGCAAAAGTCTCTCTCTGTCAACGCGGGGTCTCAGTTCAGAGTCTTTAAAGGAAGAGGAGGCGAGAGAAGCTGAGAGAGAGAGAGGGAGAGAAGGAACAGACAGAAAAGAGAGAAATAGAAAGAGACGAAGAGAAAGAGGACCAGTAAGGCTATGTGGGTGGCGGTATCGGATCATGTTGCCACTGAGGATCCGTCCAGTTTTGCACTGAAGCAGTGAGAGCAGGGAGACCACCCCCCCCCCACTGTCCATCAGGGATATTAACATGGATTGAGGGGAGCACAGTGTAGCAGGAACGACTTGACAAAGAAGAGAGAGAGAAGATGGAGGGGGAAAAAGAGAGAGGGAGTGAGAGAAAGAGAAAGAAAGAGAGATGGGGCTAAAGAGAAGAGCTTTCTCTTGTCCCCCCAGGGGAGGTCATTAAGTGGGGCTAAGGGGGGATTGTGGCCTGGGCTGGCTGGGTGGTGGTGACGGCTGCTGCTGCTCTGACGGGAGAAGATGGCTGCTTGGAGGAAAAGGACCATGGAGGCCGGGTTGAGACCTGTCGCAGTGGAGCTCTGAATGCCACACACACACACACACACACACACACACACACACACACACACACACACACACACACAATCTTTCTCTTTATCTGTTGATCCTATGAAACACACACACACACATTTGCACATACATACACACACACACACACACACAATCTCTCTCTTTATCTGTTGATCCTACGAAACACACACACACATTCACACACATTTGCACACACACACACACACACACACACACACACACACACAGAGCCAGGAGTGTGACTGGACTCCAGACTGCAGGTCTCCCACTCTCTCCCCAGTGCTGTTCAGATCTGTGCAGTGTGTTTTTGTCCCTTTGTCCCCCCTCACTTCTGTCCTTTGTTAATCTGGGCGTAGAGAGGATCCTTCCCCTGTGGACACACAAGCGTGATGGTCAGCATGGCCACACCATTGCACACACAGTCACTCCACTCTCCACCCTAAACACTCCTCAAACTCTATGCTATACACACACGCACATTATGACATTACTTACACATTAGTAAGAATATGGGCATGACATGTTTTGACATAAAATGACTCATGTCATTGACTTGTGTAACATTATGTTCAAAGTTGTATGTCAAAACACGACTGTCCTACTAATAGAAATGTGACATTCAGCAGGTTAACATAAGAGACAAAACTGTAAAGGTGTAATGAACAAAAGTAAGAAAGAAAAATAAAAAAGTAACAATGTTTAAACAAGCTACTTAACATCTGATCACTGTAGGTAGCCTACTAGATCTGACTTATACTATGAAATACTATGAATCATTATTACAATTGTCATCAGCCAATCCCTGGGGAAAAAGGTAGATCAGTAAATACATTGTACAACTTGCTTCAACATGTACTTCTCATTGTAATATCAGTACACAAGCACTTTTTAGGAGTGTCTGCAAGTGGCAGTTAGGGTTGGGACCAAACATCTTGTTCTCTGCAGTTCCCCCTTTTGGCCACCAAAGGGCAGTGGTGTGCCTAATAGTAATATATTTGGCCGTTGCTCTGTCGGTAAAGATACATGTATTCCGCTCCCTTAGCTCGCCAAACATTATAAGAGAACGCCCGAAGCCCCATAGAGCTACACAGAGAGGCGTCTTTTTCATTGCTCTGAATCATACTGTAGACAAACAACTGACTGCAAGACCAATTATGACTCACTTGTGCATTTTTACTCCCACTGCAGTCACAAAAATAAACACCTAAAAGATGAGTGGTGGGGTGGGGGCTGGGGAATCAAGCAAGAAAGCAAGAAAGAATTCTGCAGCTCTGAGAGTCTCTGAAAAGTACTAGAGGCAAATGTCGGAATATTCCGCCGAAGGCCCTGGGCAAGACTGAGAACTCCTGAACTCATAGCAGTGCCGTTGTCCTTGAGGTAAATGAACAGTTTTATGTCTACTACAGGGCCTTTTTATACTCCCTGAAGACAAGCTACACTCTGGAGAAACCTCCTCTACACCCTAACTAGACACTGGAGGTAAACTACCTAAAGAAAAAAAGACAAAGCAAATGGGCACAGACCAAGAGGGAAGAAACAGGTAGAAAGGGAGGAAGAGAGAATTTCATTTTGGATGCATATATATCTATGGCTGTCATGTTTGACATGTATTCTGTATGTTCTTATAATTAATTGATTTGGCAATGCTTAAAATATCTGTCATGCCAATGAAGCTGAATTAAATTGAGAGAGAGAGGGAGAGAGAAAGAGAAAGAGAGAGAGAGAGAGAGAGAGAGAGAGAGAGAGAGAGAGAGAGAGAGAGAGAGAGAGAGAGAGACAGACTTCCTGAGGTAAGCATCAGTGTTAGAGTGGCCCTAACTGGTGTAGAAGCATCCGTTCTGGTGATTCATCCAGGCTCCATCCACCCTCGGCCGTGCCAGCTGCTCTGGGTCCAGACCCCTCCCAGTCACGGGAGGGCAGGAGTGGGCAGGCAGGCAGGCGTGCCAGCGGAGAGCTGGCCAGACATGGAGCTGCATGCCACTGGCCACTGGCACGCATGGGGATCTAACCAGCATCACTTCATTCAGTGTCTCTCACTCTGTCTCTCTCTCTCTCTCTCTCTCTCTCTCTCTCACAGACACACACACATACACATTCTCTCTCACTCACACACATGCACATATTCTCTATCTCTCACACATACACACACACACACATTCTCTCTCTCTGCCTTTGTCACTCTTTCTATCTGTCTCTCTCACACACACTTTCTCTCCCTCCCCCTTGGTCATGGAGAATTCCATCTGAGCCGAGCAGAATCGCTAAGTGAACCGAAGGAATGTGCCATTTCACGCATGTGGCCACTGGGAGGGGGGGTGGAGATGGGGGGGGGGGGGGTACAGGGTGGTGGTGTGTAGTGAAAGAAGGGGGCTAAGTGGTGTCAGTCTGAGGAAAAACACTTTGGGTCCCCGAGCCACAAACACATGTCACTCCACATCATATGCTCCGAGAGAGGAAGTGTGAGGGGGAAAGGGTGGGGGGGGTTGAGCGAGGGAGGGGGGGGGGGGGGGGGGCATGTCGCTGAGTTTTGCAGCACTATTACATTGCATGACAGCGCTGAGATCGAAGTATGTGTGTGTGTGTGGGGGGGGGGGGTTGGGCCACAGCAGGGGTCTGTGCGCTAAGCACAGGTGGCCTAAGCTTCTTGCACAGGTGCCCATTACTGGGCTTAATGCATTTTTGATGATACTGGATAGCAGCATATGGATGCTGTGGACTGACAGGGGGATTCTGGGAAGGAGTCAGTGTATGTGTGTGTGTGTGTGTGGGGGGGGGGGGGGTTGAATGGCTTCACTTTCACGTTCACCATTCACATGTAGGGCCCTCTGTAGCCTGTATCACTAACTGAAGCGGGAGGGAGAAGAATAAGAGGAATAAAGCGATAACATTTCAAGAGTCTGGACCTTTTACTGAAGAATGTCCACTCTAACACCCTGTGACCTTGTTAGTCCCCAGGGTCCACATAGAAAAGGCAAGATGGCCTGCAGTTGAAATAGCCAGAATGCATGACAGCCTTTTCTATGACACTACCGTATGTCTGGATGTGAAGAAATTTGGGAAGACTGCAAATTCACACACATACTTGATAGCTTGGGCACTTTCACATGGATTGCTAGATCTACATCATGCGTACATGTATCAATTATTGACTTGACTTGAAGAAACATACTTTGATAAAAACTTAAAACATACTTTGATAAAAAACTTAAAACATACTTTGATAAAAACGCTCTATCGTAAGATGTCTTTACGTGCTGATAAGACGGCATCATGTGTGTGTGTGCATGTGTGTATGTGTGTGTGTGTGTGTGTGTGTGTGTGCATGTGTGCTGTTCTATTTAAAATCACTGGAGACATCACACACTCCAGGATGGAAGATGGGTGAGTGGGGGCTATTGTTCGACCCAGTTACTAAAGCTAGGCAATAAATTTGCTCTGCAGACAAAGACGACAGAGCGAGCAAAAGTGAGGAGAATATAATAATTTTGTGTTTTCCTGCCGAGCGTTTGAGTGCCAGGAGGTATTATTATGGAGTCAGCGATCAGTCATGGTGTTGGTGTGGGCTGACAGGCCAGAGAGAGAGAGAGAGAGAGAGAGAGAGAGAGAGAGAGAGAGAGAGAAAGAACGAGAGAGAGAGAGAGAACAAAGGGTTTTCTGTTGACACCTCCATAAAAAGCTGCATGAAAGTTCATAAAAGTCCCAGACACTGCCAGCCTATTCTCCCGGTGTTAAACTCCTGTGGGGGAGACTGTGTGTGTGTGTGTGTGTGTGTGTGTGGGGGGGGGGTGAGGGGTTGGGGGGTGTGCTGTCATCACTGCCTGTGGCTCTCACACCCTTAGTCATTTCCACAATTAAGATTGTGTTACTGTGTGAGTGTAACCCTTGTATGTCATTATTTGTTTTATTTAATTTTCTTTTTGCGTATGTGTGTATTTTTATTTATTATATGTTATGTGTCGATGAAATGAATGCACTGTAGTTTGATTCGGTCTAGCTTATACTACATCTAGATTTGTATTTGCACTTTTTTGCAAAAAAAATAAATAAAATAGTAATTTCCACAAACTTACACTTCTGCTTTTCCTGCTCCATGCATGATGCAGAGATACTGATTTATGCATGCTTCATTTCGAGACCTGAATTTAATTTTTTTGTCTGTGCGTCGGAGCTAGCGAAAAACTTGCCGCCGAGATGACGTTCAGATCTGAGAATGCTTAACGCACAAACAGTTTTACAATCACCTCAGAGTGACTGTTGTGTTGTGCTGTTACAATGTGAAGTACATGAGGTTGACAAGCGCAGTGAAAAAGAGAACATCAGTTCATATTCAGTTCCTTTAAAACAACATGGTGAAGGAATTTGACGAATGTCGAGCGTTCATGGAGGTCATGGATGTAACTCATGCCAATGTCACAATGTTTCTCAGAAACATTGCAGTGGGTCCCAGGCAGGTTTGTACTCACGTACTTCAGGAGCTTGAGGAGAGAAAAGCGCATAGCCAAAAACAAAAACAAAAACAACACACACACACACACACATTGCACATACCATCATCACACCAGCGTAGCAGCAGGCAAGGGCGGCGGCATGGGATAGAGGAGCTTGATAGAAAGAGAGAGAGAAAGAAATACAGAGAGAGAGAGAGAGAGAGAGAGAGAGAGAGAGAGAGAGAGAGAGGTAGACCAAGACAGGCATAGAAGAATAGAGGGGGGATAGAAAGATAGATAGATAGATAGATAGATAGATAGATAGATAGATAGATAGATAGAGTAGAGAGACAGAGAGAGATGCACCACAACACATGGCCACGATGTGTGGGTCAATGTGATGGCGAGGTGGTGGAGGCGTGCTGTGCTGTGGTCAGCGTGGTCAACGTCTAGGTGGAGCAGGCCAACACCAAGCCGAGCGGGGGCACGAAGAGAGAAGAAGAGAAAAGAGGACAGATACCTACCCTGACCTGCTGCTATCTAGCTACCGACCTGTGGACTGTCCTGCTCAGACGGATCAGCACTGGGCTCACTCGTGGAGGGAGACTGGGCGTCTCCAGCCTGTGGAGGAAACGAGGGAGCGGGAGAGGGAGAAAGAAGAGAGAGAGAGGGTGTGGAGGGACAGAGATAAGCGGTAAAAAGGTGGAGACAGGAAAAGAAAGGAAGGGAAATGAAAGAGGGAAAGAAAGAGAAAAGGAGAGGGGGGGAATAAAAGAGGTAAAAGGGGGGAAGAGAGGAACAGGTGATTTGATTTAGAAGCTTAGCAGAGGCAGCATGAAGAGGACATACAGTAAGAGGAGAGCCAAAGTTGAATTTATCCATCCATCCATCTATTTGTTCAACCTTCCCTCCATCCATTCTTTATGTATTCATTCAGTTTCTCCATCAAGTAAATTCACTCACTCCCCCCCACCCAACAATCACCGTCTCCCATCAGCAGACCCAACAACCCACGCGTCTGTCTCTTCTCTGCCTGTTCCTTTTTGCTCTCCTGTCCATTTAGTTACCCTGAGCACTCTGGAGACGCCAGTCCCCCCCCCACACCCACCCACCCCCACCCACACGTTGCTCTTAACACCTCTGACGAGAGTGTGTGTGGGCGGCCAGCCGGTGTGCAAAAAGCTCCGCGGTCGGAAATCATCAGCGCCCCACAGGCTGCTTGTTTACCTGCTCGCCCACCAGGGCCGCCTCAGACGGCCGTTACATCCGCCGTGTTGCATAAAACCCGCTTTTGTTCCTCACTCCTTTTCTTTTTTTTCTACCCGGAGATATAAATTCTATAAGTGCACAGTGGAAATGTGTGTGGTGACATTTCTGTGAGAGCCACGGGAGAAAGGGGGAGTCCACTTTTCACTCTGTGGCTGTGAGACATTTCTTGCATATAGCAAGAGAAAAAGAAAGAAAAAGAAAAAGGGAAACAGAGAGAGACACAAAGAAAGAGAGAGAGAGAGAGATAGAGAGATAGAGAGAGAGAGAGAGAAACAGAAT
>NC_055968.1:12891874-12914374 GCF_018492685.1 Alosa sapidissima | reverse complement strand
TCTCATTCTTCTGAGGTGTGTGGGGGAGAGAAGGGCAACACTTAAATGCCAGACATATGCTTTTGAGTCAAGAATTTGTCTATAAGTCTCCATGTGTATGTGGCATTGTGTTTGCTGTACAGTATGTGTACAATTTTGAATGTGTATACAGTATGCATAGACATAGGACCATGTTTGTGTGTGTGTGTGTGTGCATGCATTTGGTGAAGGGCACAGCTTACAGTAAGTTAATATGAATGACCGTGCAAATACAGGTCAATGAGTAAATGATTGGAAACAGGAGTGTTCACCATATGTCTGTGTGAGTGTGTACTGTATATTTGTGAGTGTGTATATTTGTATGTGTGTGTGAGTGAATGCTCTGATGCGTGTGTGTGTGTGTGTGTATGTGTGTATGTGTGTGTGTGTGTGTGTGTGTGTGTGTGTGTGTGTGTGTGTGTGTGTGTGTGTGAGTGAATGCTCTGATGCGTGTGTGTGTGTGTGTGTGTGTGTGTGTGTGTGTGTGTGTGTGTATGTGTGTGTGAGTGAATGCTCTGATGCGTGTGTGTGTGTGTGTGTGTGTGAGTGAATGCTCTGATGCGTGTGTGTGTGTGTGGTGGGCACTCACGTGAGTTGGTGGAGGGCGTGGTGGAGGTGACCGGCGTCAGGTTCATCTGGGAGATGTCGAAGTCGTCGCAGTCATCCGCGTCCTGCGCCATGCCCACACGGCTGAAGTAGCTGGTGAAAGCGTCCGTGGTGCACTGCAGGTTGGGCTGCTCGCTGCCCTTACGGGCCGGCATGGCCGGCGGCTTGGCCATCTGGAAATCCTTGAACATCTCCTTGGTCATCTTCTGCCGCGACCGGTCCACGCCGCCGTGCTGTGGGCTGGACGAGGCCGACGACGAGGAGCAGGGGCCTCCGCCCATGGCGCCGCCCGTGACCCCCGACGGTCCGGGCACGGGCGGCGTCTCACAGGACGGCGGCATGGCCATGGGGGTCAGCGTCTGGAACATGGCGGCCGGCAGGGGTCCCACCGCCTGCGTGGGCATGAAGGCCGTCGGCGAGAAGGCGCCCGCCGCCATGGCCGCCCACTGCTGCTGCGTGGCGGGGAAGAGGTTGGCCTGGCCCCAGATGACCGGCTGGCCGCCGGGCAGCACCTGAGCCATGGGCACCGGGGACTGCACGCCGAACGCCAGCGGGGTCTGCGCCGCAAACGGCTGCTGCGCCCAGTGTCCAGGCGGCACGGCTCCCATCGTAACGTAACCTGGAACAGAGAGAAAGAGAATGAGTCAATACAGGTACATCATCTATTAACAGCTTGTCATTTAGCATGGAGCTGCTGCATGACATGACTTGCAACAGTCAGTATAAACTTCACTTGGCTTTATAGCTCACTCAAAACAACATTTCCACTTATTCATTTAGCATCTTCCACTAAATCACTTTGAGCAGAAAAATTATTCTCTTTCCCAGAAATCCTAGAGGCAATCTCTCTCATGGCTTGTTGGTAATAGTTTTTGTCTGTGCTACAATTATACCCCTCTTTTTCACCAGATGTTAAATTCAGTAAACTGAGGTACATCATGACTGACTAAATCCTACTTCACGTTCTGTCATACAGAACTTGACTTCTGATGCTTTCTCCTCACTGATATTCTGGGTTGGCAGATCCAGATTTAAAATTCACGTTGATCTCTGCTGTCATCTGCCATATTTCACAGACAGTTTCGTGACAAGCCAGTCTGTTTCTCTGTACCTGGGTGTGCAGCCTCCCTTACAATGAATCACTGTACGAGTGCAGCCCATAAAAGCAGCCCACAGATGCGTTGTCCTGTTTGCCTTCAGAAGTGTGACTACACTGGACGAGGTTGACCAGGCTCTTCTCCTTTACTGGAGTAGCCTGGCCTATTTCTCATCCTAGCTCGCTCACTCGCTCACTAGCGTGGCCCTCTTTATGGCCAGAGTGTGGACTCGGGCTGTCGTAATTACAACGTACAATGAGTGCAGCCCTTAATGAATAGCGAGAGATTTAAACAAGGTCATTAAGATATGTCTTCCTTTTTCCCCTCTGATTGAGCGTGGGCGCACATTTGCACTGCGAACCTCAATCGTATCTCTGCCTCACGTCTAGTCGCACCATGGCATTAGCAAAGGGACAGAGATCCCCCAGGATGCTCTGCTATCCGCTCTGTTTTGTCAAAGCTGACTTATCTCACATTTTCTGCCTGGCTTCAGAACGAGAAATGAGGGGCCTTTAAGAACTCCATATACTGTGCATTCATTAAGCATCAACAGTGACAAAATGGCGGCCGGCAATAACAGAGAAGGCACTTCTAAAAGTGAAAATAGGCAGCTGTACCCAGAAAGGCACTCATCAAGCCTTCAAGAGCAGAGAAAGATGTTACAAGATTGAGGCGGTACAGAGCACAGAAAGGAGACACATTTTTTGATAAAACTGACTGCCTCTGACTTCAGGGACGCCTCAGCACTGACGCAGTAAGAGTAGGAGCACTCTGAAGAGCACTCTGTTCATCACGAATCCGTGGAAAGTCCTATCCACCAGCACTCCTCTGAACCTAAATGAATGATTCATTGAACACATATTTACAGTAGTCTGAAGATTTAATTGAGACTGGAGAGGGCAGAGGTGGGCTTACAGTTGGAGGCATAAATCATTATGTTTATCTGGGGCTAAAGATCAATGCAACGTTTGCTTTAATCATTATTTGATGAAAACTGATTTAATAAGGCTCGTGTTAAGCGCGCAGCGGTAGGCCTTGGCTGAGCGGCTCAGGGGTGCAAGTGGGTTTGCGGATACGAGTGTGTTATCTTGTTTTGTGTACTGGCAGTTGAGGAGAGCTTGGTTTGTCAGCGGGAGGTCTGAGAGCTGTTGAGAGATGGGAGAGTCTCTCTCCAAACTCTGTCAGTCAGTTTTCGTCAATCTGCGAGCGACAAAAAAAAAAATACAAGTGACAGTAAGCGACTCAACGCGTGACAAAACTGTCAAAGACGCTTCCGATGAGCCCGAGCAGGAGATGAGAATGAGATGTATTCTGGATTCATAGAGATCTGACTGCTGTTTATTTTGCCATGTGTTCCACACACTCGTACACACACACACACACACACACACACACACACACACACACACACACACACACACACACACACACACACACACACACACACACACATACACACACAGACAGACATGTGGATCTATCTGTCAGTGAATGAGATGAGGAGCAGGATGCACCTGGATCCTCTGTAAAAGGCATCGCTTCCTCCTACTGTCCCGCTGTTATTTTCCGTCTTGCGTTGTTCTGCTCGGGAGTGCGAGAAATAGAGCTTCTGCGCCGGTGGTGATGTTGAAAAGAAATTCAATTACTCTTTTCTGTCTCACTTATTTATTTATCTATTTTCTGTGTGTTTTTCTTCCCTTCTTAATCTGCCCT
This sequence comes from Alosa sapidissima, assembly GCF_018492685.1. Taxonomy (NCBI): domain Eukaryota; kingdom Metazoa; phylum Chordata; class Actinopteri; order Clupeiformes; family Clupeidae; genus Alosa; species Alosa sapidissima. The sequence continues at coordinate 12,910,940 of NC_055968.1, read as the reverse complement.
CAACAAATGCTGCAACACTGTTCTAATTTAATACTCTCCCCCCCCCCACACACACTAAAACCTGTGGTGTTCTTTTTTTCAATCGGAAAATAACTTGGACATCTAGAATAGCCACCTTCCGCCTTACCGGAAATAGCCCGTAAAAGATTTGTTTGGGCAGGTGGGCTCGTGCCCAGTCCCCCTTGTTTACCGTGCCAAGTGTCGGGGAAGGGAGCGGTTGATGGTGCAGGGTGGGGGGCGTCGGGCACAGACCGCAGGCGCGATAAATCATGCCGTCCCGTGCATTTCAATGGCATTCTGTTTACATGCCGAGCTCTAAGTCAATCTGTCTGTGCCAGATGTCCCAGAAGCATCAGCAATTACCAGAGAGCTGGGCACACCGTACACTTCACACAGGCACGCACACACACACACACACACACACACATGCATAAACACGTTCGCGCACACACACATCCTAGTCCCCCCTAACCCTATGTTGGCTTCTCCTCCAGACACTGTTGTGCATTCAGCCCTCGCCTCCTTTCCGCTGTTCCGGACGCGCTTCCATCAGTGTTCAAAATGCCTCTGGTCCAACAGGAGGCCCCTGTAGCTATGCTGTGTCATGCCAAGCTGTGCTGTGCAGTGCTATGCCCTGTCTGAACCATGGCTGCTCTAACGAGCACTCCCCTGCCTCTTGCAATCGGGCGCTCCCACATAAACACAGCACACCTCATCACCAGCTCAGCCCCGGCCCAATCCAATCCCCCGCCCGATCTCCTTCTCCTCCTCCTTCTCCTCAGACATCCATCTACCTTTCCTCACACTCGTCAGTGCAGTAGTCCAGCATTCATAGCCCCCCCTCCCACCCCTCCACGCCTACCTGTCTTTGATCTGTCCTGCAAATTTACTCTGAAGACAAACAGTGTTGTGCCGTTTCCTAGGTAGAGATTTGAACCCCGAACCCTCGTACCTCCATCCTGAAGGAGCACGACCCAGTGGAGGGCACTCCAAATGCAGTGAAATGGGCAAAAGGGAAGAGAAATAGGATTCAGCGTTTGTCTCCTGTAAACCCCCTTCTAAGAGGCGGGGACCGTCCATGTGCAATGGCATTACAGACCGGCCGGGAGAGAGGAAACAGCCGGCAGGCAACGCTGCTGCTGCTGCTGCTACTGCTGCACCCACATAAGTGTGTGTGCTAGGGGCTGCAGTGACAGAGGCTCTGGGTCTAAGCAATTGCGAGACTGGCCTTGATAAACAAATGTGGAGTGGGGTGTATTCGAGACAGAGCTGCAGGGGCCCACAGACATGTAGGCATGCACACACATACACACACACACACAAACACACACACACACACAGACACACAAACACACACACACACACAAACACACAGGCACATCTGAAATGTGCTGTGCTCAACCAAGGTTGTGTTTTATGAGCAAGGGCAACAGACCTGGCTGCTGCAGTGGGGAAGAGATGAGAGGCTGGTTTATCAGGCATGCATAAGGACTGAGCAGCACACACACACGCACACACACACACACACACACACACACACACACACACACACACACACACACACACACACACACACACACACACACACACACACAAAGCGGCCACATAAATGACTAGACAGAGGAAAATAAGCATTTACTCTGTCCTTCCTCAACCCATTATGGGAACTCAGTGTTCAGAAAAGAGCACTATGTGTGTGTGTGTGTGCGTGTGTGCGCGCGCGGATGGACATGGGGGTTGAAAGAGACCGGAGGTTTGAGTGACCTACCTGAGGGGACGGACGCGGGGTTGAAGGGGGCAAAGAGTTCCGACGGGGGCTGGTGGGCCAGCGAGGGGTCCAGCGTGTTGGCCGGAGAGGCAGGAGTCTAATGGGGAGGACACGCAAAGGTTAAAGGTCAAACGGAACAGCTACATACACACACACACAGAGTTCCCTAGAGAACTTTAATCATCAAGAACAACAACACGTTACATTTATATAGCGCTTTTCTCGACACTCAAAGCGCTTCACAGGGAAGGGGGAACCTCACTAATCACCATCAGTAGGCAAATTTACACGATCATTCAATCAGACCACATGGAACTGGTTCCGTGGTTGCCCAGAAGCATTGCTCAGAAAGCTGCCCCATATATCATCAGTTAAAAAGCCTTGCTCTACTTATTCTACAAGTGACCAGAGAAGAATAAGAACCCTCTGAATGCCCTGACCAACACACCGGACATGTTTGCTTTCAAATACTGAGGATATAATAACACTGTGTCATCATTATCACAAGCCAAACCAGTCAGGAAGATTATGATAAAAGCTCAATTAAAAGTCAATAAATCTGAGGTCATACCCATATCAAATCTGACCCAATAGTGGGCGCGCCATTTATCTCAGCTGAAAATAATGGCCCACTAATGGGGCAAACTGCTTGCTTTTGGGAGTCTTTTTAATTATATCATGAAATACTGGCAGTACTTAAAAATATGATTTCATTCTACGGGCGAACTGGCCACCAAAGAGAGAGTTCAACAAAGACGAGGGTGATTTATCTGTCTCCACTTCAACCAAGCTCCCATCTGTCTGACGGCTGCACCACCTCACCCTGCCAACAGTCCACAGGAGTTCAAGGTGGAAAGGACATCCCAATTGGTGTGTGTGAATGAATGTGTATGTGTCTGTGAGTGTGTGTATTATGTGTGTGTGTGTGTGTGTGTGTGTGTGTGTGTGTATTATGTGTGTGTGTGTGTGTGCATGTGTGTGTGTGTGTATTATGCGTGTGTGTGTGTGCATGTGTGTGTGTGTGTGTGTGTGCGTACTTACCGAAGGTGAGGTGATGTCTGGGGGGGTGGACATGTCTCCGAAAAGCTCTAACTGGTTGATATTCTGCAAATGACAGAGTGCATGTCAGAGCGCGTTTAAATGCCACTCACAATGCCCACCGGGCGATCTCCAGCCATGCCATTCACAGTGCTGACAAAAGGGTGCATGCCACCTACCTGCGGGCACACAGCAGCCAGCTCTCTAGCTCTGAGGGGTGAGTCATGGACAATGACGTGGATGAGGAGGAATGATAAAAGGGGTGGTGGTGAAAGGCGCACACACACACACACACACACACACACACACACACACGCACACACACACACACACACACACGCACACACACACACACACACACACACACAAACACACACACACACACACACACACACACACCTACCCATAGGGTGTACCGATTACCAGACAAGCTACACCTTACGTTTGTGGTGACCCTTGAACTGGCCACGCTTCGCCACGCTCCTTACAGTTAGTGGGGACACAGCAAACTCTGGGGCTCCTCCTCAATTTCCGTGCCCACGGAGATAAAAGTCAGCAGAGAAATATGTCCCCTGTACAGCGCTCAGTGGACAGAGACCGCCATGGCGCCTGCTCTGCGGCACAGATGAAATGCCTGTGTGGGCTACTTGACAGCTTAAATAGACCTTTCATCTTTTTCTATAAGCGCTGTTTCAGAGCGCTCAGAGCTCCGGCAGCATAGAGACAGCAGCACAAGCACCCGACCCCCACCCCCCCATCCTACCCAACCCCCCATCCCCCTAAGTTGAACAGCCTATATTTAGCCATAAAAGACTTTTAAAGCTTCAAATACATGGTCAAAGATTTGCATAAATCAAGTCACGGATAATTTCTTATGGGGAAAATGAATGCAATTTCTTAGAATATCTTGTTTTTTTCCTTCTCTCTCTTTCTCTTTCTCTATCCCCCCCCCCTCTCTCTCTGTCTCTCCATCTCCAACTGTATCTTATTTTTTAATTTATAGGTCACATGTAGAGCATGACGTTCTCATTCCACTATCAGAAAATGGATCCGGAGGCGTGACATTTATAGTGGGAAGCAGAATGGCTACACAGCCTTTTAAAATGACTGGCAGAAGATAAGGGCCGCTAACGCGGGAGCCGCCGACACAGCCCGAGTGCTAAACACCCCGGACCCCTCTATATGAAGAGAGGCTTCATTTCTCTCCATCCCACCTCTCCAAGATGTCGCCGCGGGGGGAGAATTGACGGCCCGGTAGATGCAGTGCCCCTTTCCCTCCACCCTAGCCACTCCACCACCCATCTCCTTTTTCGTCGCGAGATAACGGCCGGATGTTATCACTCTGCTATGGGTCCACTGAGCTCATTTTTTATGATTGTGTGTTCCTCAGGGGGTGTAGGGACACTCTCTCTCTCTCTCTCTCTCTCTCTCCCTCTCTCTCTCACACACACACACACACACACACATATGTGTGTGTGTGTGTGTATGTACAGTATATGTACACGCACACACGCACAGCACACACACACCCACACACACACACACCATCCTCCCCCCTGTGTCCCTGGAGGGAGCTAAGCTGCTGACCTTTTAGAACCTGAGTGAAGGCCTCCCCAAAGGGGTCACGCTGTAGGCGTGTGTGTGTGTGTGTGTGTGTGTGTGTGTGTGTGTGTGCGTGCGTGCGTGCATGCATGCGTGCGTGCGTGTGTGTGTGCGTGTGTGTGCGTGTGTGTGTGCGTGTGTGTGTGTGTGTGTGTGTGTGTGTGTGTGGAGGCAGCACAGATGCATGCTTGGATATTACTGGGAAGTCACCTCACAGACATTATGCGGTGCGCCTGAGTGACTGGCATGGCTCCTGGCATCATCAGCTCTTGAGCAAGGCACTGGGCCAGAGGGAGTGAGAGAGGAGAGTGCATCTGGAGGGGTTAGGGTGGCTGGGGGGTGATGGGGCACTGGCTAGCTGGGTCTGAAAGGGTCACATGGGATTGGGTCTCTCATTAACCATCCAAGCCACAGAGGAGGAGAGGAGAGGAGAGGTGTCACTTGCTATTTCACTGTCTGTCTGGGGGTGTGCAGGGAGGATATCCAGGGGCAGTCCACAGCTACAGCTTATGTCTGATGTCTTACCTGGTTGACCATGCCAAGTTCTGCGTCAAAGTCCAGCAAACTGATCTGGCCATTCTGCAAGAGGAAAATGGAAATAGCTGATGGATGAGGTGAAATGAGTTGTAGACCAAAATGGACAGACACACAGACAGACAGACACACATACACACACATGTACACGCACACAGACACACAAACACTCACACACACACACATACACACACACACACATAGGAACACAAAGATGGGTGTGTGGTGGTGGGATGGGATGGGGTGAGGTATGCTTGAATGGGAGGACTATAGGAAGGACTTTACCTGTACAGGTGGGTACAAAGCACTCATGACCATAAATACATCTCCGTGTGGAAGGATACAACCAAACTCACACACAGCACACTGCATTCACACGGTCATGGTCTGTGTTCAGTTCACCCTCATCTCTCTCTCCTGTAGAATGCAACACGTCCAAAAGGCTCGGCATGATATGACGCGATGTTTGTTTTTCTCTCGTTGGACTCGTTTATAACCCACCTCTACCTCGGGGGGTTTTAATTGTAGGCCAGAGACATGAGTGAGTCAACAGAATGCACATATTTTACCGGCCTGTCAACATTTAATGGGAAAATAATGCGATCATATGGGCTTCCCGGGAGAGAGATAAGGGGGGAACGCACATGGACCATGAACAACATCTGCTATCCAGTCATTTACAGCACCACTGTAAAGTCAGGAGAGATGGAGCGGGGGGGGGGGGGGGGGCAGGAGGAAATGAAGGGGGGGGGGTAGGAGTAGGGAATCACTGAATTGACAGAACAGAACAGTTAAGACACACAACTAAGACACACAAACCACAGCTCAGTAAATTTATATACACAAAAAACACACAAATATGTTACATATGCAAAGAACATACACACACACACACGCACACACGCACACACACACACACACACACACACACACACACACACACACACAGTACACACAGAAAGACAGAGCACAATACCACCACCACAGCACAGCACACCCACACGGACAGACTCCAGACCTGTCAAAAGGCACTAATCTGACAGGCCCTTTAAAGCTCCCTGTTCCCCTGGTGTGAAACAGTAAACACGGAGCCAGAGTGACAGGCAAAGGGATGCAATTAAGAGGGCTGTCCTTGGAGAGCGATAAGGACTAATTCTAATGAAAAAGTGGGGAGAAACAAGAGTCAAGCCGGCTGCCATTTCTGCACTCATGCCAAGGGCTTGGACAGGGGCCAGGCTGAATAAGAGAAAGAAAGAGAAGGATAGTGCGCAAGAGAGAGAAGGAGAGAAAGAGAGAGAGAGAGAGAGAGAGAGAGAGAGAGAGAGAGAGAGAGAGAGAGAGAGAGGGCACGAGGATGACAGAATGAGAATAGTCTCCACCGCTAAACTGAAATGGGATAAAAATATAAAATAAAAAAAAAACATGAAACATGCCAAATGTACACAGTGAATGAGTGGAGACATGGTTTAGTTTAGGGACTTTGTGGAGCTTTTTGTCTTCTTGTGCGGAACTCTTTCTTTTCCCTACTGTACTCTAGCCTACCGGATGCCCCTACTGTCTATTAAAGGAGGCAACCTTGACTTCCACGAGCAGGGGGTAAAAACAAATAAATAAATGTGTGATTTGTGTTTACTGCCAGCCATTGCCAAGATGATGTTGCTGGCCCGACCTTGAGCGGGTTCTGAATGTCGCTGAGGCTTCAATGCACGTGCACCGCCTGACTTAGAGCCGGTCTTTACTGGACTTGCTCGGGCCACTAAATAAAATAGCAGATAGATTACTGGCCCGAAGGACGAGATCCATCAATCTGTTTACAGGCCCTGCGGGGGCGAGAGGGTGGGTGGGTGGCTGGGGGGATAGTGCGGCACAAGGCATTGTGGGAAACCAGGAATCCCAGCAATCTGTCTGTGTGAGTTGTGTGTCAATCTCGGAGCCCCTGCCCACGCACGCAAACTCCGACCGAATATACAGCTCCCCACAGCCATCTATCTCGGAAGGAGTGCTGCGCCGCTTATAATTGGTTTCCCACCTTGCCAAGCCTGCCAGTCACTCGGGAAAGTTCAAACACACTGATCACTGAGCGAAAGTGATCCCGACTGCGGCGCGGAGGGGAAACTGCTGTTTGACACACTCTCCCTCCAACAGTGATCGCTCTTTCATATTCGATTCCCTAGTCTGTTTAGCGAGGCAATTTTATCTTAGTCAGCCGAAGAAGTCTGGGATGGAAACGGAAATTCTGCCAGTGAGGTTTTCTTTTTTCGTTATATTTCTGTGTGAGCCATTTAAAGAACCCATTTTATATCATCAGGCAAAGGAATTTCCAATATGCCTACAGAGAAATAAATACTCCAAGATAACCAATGCTCCTGTCTCTGTGGCCTCGTAACACAACACATGTTCTAGTGGCCTAAGCTGCTGGGATCTGATGTAAAGGTTTGGCTTTATGCTGCTTGCCCCCCCCCCCCACATGTTCTAGTGGCCTAAGCTGCTGGGATCTGATGTAAAGGTTTGGCTTTATGCTGCTTGCCCCCCCCCCCCCCCCCCCCCCCCCCTCTGCCTACTCCCCTTGTCTTCTTAGTCACAACTACCTATCAATTAGCTGTCTCCAGGGAGATGGTAATTATCCACATGTGTGTGTTTTGCATACGTTTAATGCAGCCCACTTAATTAATGTTGTCTCGCTAATCTCCCATTCTCTGTATGATCACGCAGACACTTCAGCTTCCGTTTGGAAAAGCATTCACCAACCTTGTCTGGTTTTCCAAGTGTTTCAAACCAGTTGAAAGAGCCTAATCTCTCCTTTCACTCAATACATGTGGAGCGAAAAGGTTACAGATCAAAATAGTTTCGAGTGTATGATTTAATCAATACTTTGTAATTAGAGTGAGTTGATTAGGTTGTCACAAAATCGGAAAAATATATTTCAGTAGACTGTTTTTGGATTACTAAATATTGTTTATTATCCATTGTGAATAATGCTTTTGTTGTGGATTTATTGGAGTCAGTCCCTACAAATGGTGGCAAAAAAAAACAAGACAAAGAAGGGAAAAGGAAATGTTAAATTAAAGGAAGCAAACTGCAATGTGTATGTAAATTTGTGCAACTTGGCGTGTGTGTGTGTGTGTGTGTGTGTGTGTGTGTGTGTGTGTGTGTGTGTGTGTGTGTGTGTGTACTTGCATGTGTGTGTGTGTGAGAGTGTGTACTTGTGTGTGTATTTTGTGTTGAAACATACTCCATTGCTTGAAAACAAATCACAAATATGACAGATGATTGGATTTGCAAATCAAGCACACAAAACACAAGCAAACGCAAACTTATGAGGCATAACCATTCTCAGTACAGTGGCTTGTGTCTTTTTACACTGCAGTATCACAATGCCATATTCTCAGCAGCCTAATCCTCTTTGGAACGGGCTGGATCACACTGTTAAAGACTCCATGCCCACATCAACCCGTCTCCACGGGCAGGGTTATATTATGGGATGGAGTTTCCTTGCGTGGGGCACAACTGTGGGCAGAACCACACAGGGCAACTGAGGCTTTGATAACAGGGCATTGTCGACCATCACACGCACCAGAAATAAAACATCAGACACAGAAGATGAGGCGGAGGACAAGTGGGCAGTGGAGAGAGAGATGCAGGAACAGAGTGGAAAAAAGAAAGAGACAGAGGAGAAGAGAGACCTTCCTCAGCTGTCTATCACATGTATTAGATAGTTAAGATCTCGTATAACTTATCTTGAGGTAGAATGGACATCCCCAGCTTGGGAGATAAGGCTAAAACCTAAATCCCAGCTTAGAGGGTTGGGACCAAGGTTTGGCTGAACTACCTGACTGTTGTTTGAGGGAGAAGGCTGTGGGTGGTAGTAAAATTGGCCACTGAATTGGCTTTTTTTACTGTGCAAACTAACTGCCGTCTAAGGTAGACGTTGGTATGGTGGAGAGGGTGTTGAGGAGCACGCTCATGTAGCTCTGACTGAATACACAGAGCAGCTGTAACACCTGAGGAGATGGAGCCACACTGGAGGGCCAACACACCAGCCGTTTGGGAAGAGATAGTGAGGTTACACTCGCTGCAGTTGCACTCAACCGGTGCTAACAAATCTATTCATCAACAACGTGAGGCATGGCATTACATCCATGGATATCCATAAACTGATATCCCTGGTGTAAAACCATACATCTCTTTAACAACAGTATCGATACATTATCCAACGATAATGTGGGTATCGTATTCAGTAATCGGCATAACATCCTCATGCATTGGAACTCTTCCTATCTCTTCAGGATGTGGCTGGAACTTGACCGCTTACCCATATGGATAGCATACATATACATAACATATACATTCCACGGCTAATTATAGACTCCCCATTAATTCTGCAAGTGCTGCCGAGGCATTAACACCATGCATGCCTACGGGGCCCTATATGCTATGCATGCTCATCGAGATACATCAGCCTTCCATCCATATGGGTAGCATGGAGTCACAGAGCACCAATCACCACACAAGCACAACACATGCAGCCACACCAGGCACAGAAGGACCTCCAGCAAACCTCTCAATGACCCAGACTGGGACTCACAGTTAAACCCATCGTCAGTCCACACAGACACACATAGACACACATGTATTAAGCATGGGATTTAGAGCACTGAAAACACAGAGCATCAATTCAGAGGAATCAAAAAGCCAAGGAGGGTAGTTCAGATTCCCACTAGTTAAGGATCAAGGGTGGGTGAAAAAATCATTGGCTAAAATTCTGGGAAATTAGTTAATCATTGCTAGATGCTGATCCAGGACCAGTGCGTGTACGGTCCTGAATCTCATCTGAAGCATACTGATCTGATGTAGATTGATTACAGATCTACACAAACAGCAGACAGTCACTGAAAGCCCATGGAAGCCACAAGAGAGTGATTATCTCATCTGACTTGTGCACCAGATCTGGCCCTAATCTGGGCCGAAACAGGGACATATCCATCTCACGGCGAAGGTTGGGGGAGACAGACAGCAGGCCTGCGTGATGCGACAGACTGAGAGGTTTGCCTGAGGGAAGCACAAAGACAGAGTCACACACAGCTACACTCACTGGGTGCCGCTTTGGAACATCATAGACCCCCTCCTTTTGCTGGCTGGTAGGAACCTGGGGTCAGGCAATTAACCCAACCAAACACACACACACACACACACACAAAGGGGGAAACAAACAAGTTACTTCCGGATAACATGTTGAAACAGCAGGAAGTCTGGAAATCAATCAATCAATCAATCAATGTTTTAAGTGTACCTGTTGTAAGAGTCAATGTCGTTTTAATTAATTTATTTTCTGTTGCATGTTTTTTTTTAATAAAATCACAATTGTCTGAGGATGTGAACTGATTTGTGAATGTTAGCGGAAACATCTTAGCAGTGTTTTTGTGTGCGCTTGTGCATGCGTTTTTGAGTTTTATTGGTTGATTACCTCTAAAGTCTAAAGCACGGAACGGTGCATGCCGATCTTGCTCAGTATTTCTGTGCTGGCACATGTATTTGTTCAGCAGTGAAAAGGGCTTAGTTTCAGCTGCCTCTTCATGCCGTCCAACTGAAGAGGCGCGAACACCCATGAGACTTGCATCAGATGGACAGCTCTAATCCACACCCTTTCTTCTCACTCTTTATTTATTTCGCTGACACACACACACTGACACACACACACACACACACTTGGGTCTGCGTGTGTGTATGTGTGTGCAAGTGTGTGCATGTGTGTGTGCGAGTGTGTGTGTGTGTGTGTGTGTGTGTGCTTCGCCCCTCTCTAATTCTCCATCCTTCTTAATTCTCTTCTCCTCCTCTGGCTGGCTGATTGCTATTCAGCGTGTTTTGTACACACTTCCATTTGAACGTGTCTCTTCCATCTATTTTACTTCAACATCAAACGGCTCGGCTGGTGATTAATAACCCGGCCGCTTTCATCTTCCGCAGGAGGAGGAGGAGGAGGAGGAGGAGAGGAGAGCAGGGAGGAGCAAGACCGCTGCTTACTCGATCGCGCCGAATCAATCAGGCGCCCACGGCATGGAAGGTCAGCCACTGCCCCTCCGTGGGACGACCCGGAGTCCGGCCAAAATCAGTCTCCGCTTGGAGGGCTGGATAGCCTCAGGGCAATGTGTATGAAAGCAGGCAGGACTCTTATTCAGGGTCAGATAGCTTGCCTTAAAGGGGCTCGTACAAATGACTACAGGGTTGACTTGAGTGCATATGCAATTTTCATGGTTCGTCCAGCAATTGAGGTGGATTGAATTTATGCACCGTTGCATGGGCGAGGTCAAATAGTCTTTTACACAACAGAATGTGTATGTGCATAAAATGTTAATTTGAACCCATTACAATCTGTGCAAATTGCTGTTATGCAAGGGGTCAGTGAGAGAGACTCATTTTTAAACACTTTAATTCTAAGTGAAGGGTGAAAAAAGTGGACAATAATATAAACCACTCAGACTGAGGTGACCAATTTAATTCGCTCAAAGAGCCTTCTGAATAGCTACCGCTTACTTCACTGAAGTCACTGTAGAGTAGGCCTAGAGAAACCCATCCGTTGCATAACTGCAGCAAGCCACAGGTAGTGGCAGCACAGTGGCACCTGACAAAAACAAGAAAAAAAAAAAAAGGAAAGAAACTGCCACCTGTTGCCATGGTCACGGGATTCGGAGCACGAGAGCGTTCCCCTGGAGCGAGTCTCTGAGAGAGCCGTCAATGTAAATCACCGTCTGCTGCTGCTGCTGCCGAGTAGCGTGCCGCGCGCCGCATAATTTGCAGGTGTACTACTGGCAGCAGAACAACGAGCCTGTCTGTAGTGGTAACATTCAGAGACAACAGTCTCCGAAGACTCCGACGAGGCATCAGTCAGACGAACAATACCGATGCCGCTCATTATACGCCAACCTGCGCTTATATGGAGATATATATTCATCAGGGCTCACAAAAACAAAGGATTTGACAGGGGTGGCTTTGTTGGGGGGTGTGAAGTTTTTCTTCTTCATTGCTACTTATGTTGTCCAACAGGTGATGTGTTTTAACAAGGCGCATTCTCTTCTTTCATAATGATAACGAGTGCTCTGTGAGGAAGCATGGCAGCTCTAATAATAACTGACAGAATAACCGAGTCGAAAGAAATTAGGGTGAAGACGTGTCTAAAAAACTGACATGGGTGTGCATCGTCGAGAGAATGTTAATTTATGTGATATGTGTTGATATGTAGGGCTTTTTTTGTTTTTAATTTGGTGTACCACCGTAGTCTAACTGCAGAGTGTGTTACACTTCCGTTCGTGAAGCTTTAGAAATGAGAACGAATGGGAGAAAAGGGCCTTGATAGTACCTGATAAATGCTCTCTTCTGATTGGTCACGGATGGGCTCGTGTCCCGCCTCAAACACAATGTACTACAACGTCGGCAGCACAGGAGAGGAAGAGCAGACAAAAAGAGAGGGATAAGGGAAACAGGAAGGAAGAAAAGGCAAAGAAAGGGAAAGAGAAATCTAAAGAAGATAGAGAGCACAAAGATGATTGATCAGATGGAATCAACACCAAGCATTGCCCCTTGGAAGGAGGCAAACAGTTAGCTTCTGGGCTTTGGTGGGTTGAGGGGCCTCCTGGCTGATTGACGTTTCTGTGTGATTAGAAACCCAACTTGTCGGACCATGACTCAGTTGTCGCAGTTGTCGGAGAAACCATTCACACACACCCCTCAACACCCCAACAACAGTCCTACGCTCACTCCTCCAACCCCCGACTCTCACGCACGCACACACACGCACACACACACACACACACACACACACACACAAACTCACACATACTCACACATTCTCAAACAAAACAGGGAATCAACAACACAAATAACAAACCAATATCCACTAAAGAAGATGTCGAGAAAGATCTAATGACCCTGACAAAAAGTGTGTGTTTTTTAACTTCTATCTATCTTTTGGGTCATCAATTCTCTAAATCTAATTGGAACGTAAAGTACCACACAGTCAAGGCAGAATACCAATGTGAAGGCCATTTACTGGATGAAGACCATTTAGCTGAGGCTCCAGCTATGGTTTAAAAACTGCTGTGTCACTGTTCTGGGATTTACAGAGTCTGTGGCTGTACCTGCAAGCAAGAGGGTGGAATCAGTGTCTCTGCATTAGGGAGAGCCAGGTTGCTATGCATAGTTGGGTCATACATATCACGTATGTTAAAATAATGTATGCTCTATCTCTGTCCATTACTCTAATGCGGTGCATTGTTTTAGCTGGAGTTCAGCCTTGTAGGCTTTGAGAAGCCTGAGATTCTGGTGGTGGGTAAATCCTCTCATGAATACAGTAGTCTTTGGCTCCCCAATGCAGCGATCAAATTAAGACACCATTATATCAACCAGCATGCATCATACAGCCAAATGGGGGGTAGGAGGAGGAGGAGGAGGGGGGGGTCTTATTGTATCTGGAGTGAAGCATTAGACATAAGCCATTAGACAAAAGCTGCTGAGATGTGCTGTAGGTAAGGGCGTTACACACCCACACATCCATGTGTGGAGGGTATTAGTGCTGCCTGTATTCAGTTAGGGCAAGAGAGCTTTCTCATCCACAAGAACAATAGCTGGGCCTGGGGTCAAATACCATTCAGTTCAAATGGGATCTGGACCACACTAGACAATGTGTCAGAGAGAGAAATCAAAATCAAGCTGAATAAATGAACAAGCACAGAGATGTTTTTTTGAAAGTATCAACAATAACAAACAATAATAATTCCCCACATCTCAAAAAAGAAAAATATGGTGAAATGACGCAAGAACATGACATACAAATTTAAAAAGAAAGAACAAGAGAAATCAAAGATTGGAGACAGTTATTTGCATTTGAGAGATTAAAAGAGCCATTACTTAGAAGGGAATCCTCCGAACCTCACAAAGAAAAGCGGAGCAATTTGACAGGGCACATTTGAGAGAAAGTGATTAGCGATTTAGCACGCCATGTTACCTGATACACGGGATCCTCAACGTCCTCCTCCAGAATGGTCTTTTTTTGAAAGCGATTGAGTGGCAGAGGACAAGCGTTGATTTGTTTGCAGAAGAGAACAGCGAAGAGGGATGGAAAAGAATAGAACAGGAAAGAGAAGAAGAAACATAAAGAAAAGAGTTACTAATTTAAGACACAAAGAACAAAAGCAGAGACAGGATCAGATACGTGAGTGACAGCTCTGAAAACTTCTCGATCTATAAAAGACATGGGCGACATGTTATTCTCGAGCAGAGCAAGTCCACAAAGTCAGAGCGAACTGAAAAACACTATTCAATTTAGAAAAGGAGCTTATGGAGACTTGACGTTAGTCCTCAATTTCATGGCAGTTCAAACCAAGATGGAGTAGCGTCTCCAGTTCACCTTGACTTTGCTGAACATCAGCACATGCTGCTCATTTTCTCTGGAATATACGCTTAGTCTTTAGTCATCTGCGCAGCATGGATAAAATCAACAAGGACGGTCAGTGGAAAGGGAGATTATCAAGAAAGACAGATATAAAACAAGATATACTGAGAAAATGAGAGAGAGGAAGATAGAGAAAACAAGAGAGAGTGAGAGAAAGAGAGAGACAGAGAAGAGAGTGATAACCATAGGCCAAGCTGCCAATGAAGGTCATTTGACTAGTCTAGCCCTAAACTGACCTAATCATATATCGGTGTCTGTGATATGTTGTCCCAGTCACACTTTATGCCAATAAAGCTACGTATTCTGATGAGTATGTGTCTCAGTGTGTTATGTACCAGGTCTTTGATACTATACATTAATTTACACATGATTGTGTGTGTGTGTGTGTGTGTTTGTGTGTATGTGTGTGTGTGTGTGTGTGTGTGTTTGTGTGTGTGTGTGTGTGTGTGTGTGTATGTGTGTGTGTGTGTGTGTGTGTGCACGTGTGTGTGTGTGTGTGTGTGTGTGTGTGTGTGTGTGTGTGTGTGTGTGTGTGTGATTGTCTGCACATGTGTGTGTGTGTGAGTGTGTGTGTGGTGACAGGCTCACCTGGTAAACAGCCTGCTCACACTGTTTGTCCTTCTGCGCCTTCTTCTCGATCTCCTCTCGCTGCTTGATCTCAAAGATGAGCTGGAAGAGGTCACGCAGGTCAAGGATCACCGGCTCAGCCTGGACACACAGAATGACCCAGAAGAGTGACAGTCTGCTCAGTCCCACTCCAAAACAAACAGGAAAAACACAATGGTGTCTTTGACATGGACCAGTGTGTATTTGAGCCTCTGTATATTTTGTCTGTGTCTGTCTATGTTTATGTCTACGGATAAGACTGAGTCTGCACATTAGAGTGAAGGTTTACATTTAGTAGATGTTTTTATCCAGAGTGACATTTAGTATAGTAAAGAGAGAATATATGGCATAGCATGGTATAGTATGGTATAGTATAGTATAGTATAGTATAGTATAGTATAGTATAGTATATGAATATCAAATCCATGATGACACATTTCTCTACAAGCTGAGCCACAAGATCTAGGCTTCCATACATTGAATGGTCCTGTCAGAGCACTTGAATAATCACTGATAATATTAAAACTCCAGGGTGCAACAGCCTATAGACCTCTACACAATTGGATCATCTGCATGAAGCACAGACTATAGAACTTTACATGATCAGATCATCTCTTTAAAGCGGTGTGACAGCAAAAGGGTTGGGCACATCAGAATGAGCCTTTGTGGGCTACCATCAAAGCTGGAAGTTGGCATTAAAAATGTATCCGGAGCCCGGTGTTCGCCTAAATGTCACTAATACGCCATTAAGCCGCGCCGCTAACGCTAATGGGAGGAGAGCGCTGTGTCCTTCGCTCCGGGGAAAACGAGGGGCTCACTGATGAACCCCTGGGCTCGTCCGCACATCAGAGGGAAACGGCTACACGAACGGACATGAAAGCAGGATGAAAGGAAAGAGAAAATAGGAGAAAACGGGGTGGAGACAGAGGGATAGAGAGATGGAGAGAGAGAGAATTAGAGAAAAAGGAAGAAAGATTAAAAAAAGCGTGTGAGGCATTGAGGTTATAGAAGAAAAAAACATGAGAAAGAGAAAAGAAAGAAAGTGCAAGAGAAGAGAGAGAAAAAGAGAGAAAAGAGAGAGAGAGAGAGAGAAAGACAAAAAGAGAAAAAACAAGGGAGAGGGGGAGCAGGAAAGAAAGAAAAAAAGGGAAGCGAGAGGCAACAAACGATTGCAGGGACCCCTCCATCCGTCTGTGTCACAGTGGGTTGGGTCAGCCGCAGTTCAGCGTTGGGGGGGGTGGGGCTGGGGAAGGATCCGTGTGCTTATCGATCGCCTATGGGGAAATCGATCGAGCCGCCGCAGCAGGGGGAAGGCAGACACTACGTGGCAGGGGCAGCAGTGGAAACAAAAGAGCCCAGAGTCCAGATTCCCAACGCCGCGGAAAAAAAACGGACACGGCCATGATTCTACACATGATGACTACAAACACACCGTCGCACAGCGGTCACAGTCACAGGGCAGCAGCTGAGGCCGCGCACGCGCGGGGGGTGGGTGGGTTGTGGGGGGGGGGGGGGTTCAGTGAGACTAAGTACTGAGTACAGAGTGGCTAAAGATGGGGTTCTCCAGAAAAACTACAAGCTACAGGGCTGCAGGAATGTTCCGCTTGAATCACAGGAGGAGAAAACTGGAAATCTAAACACACATTTGTCTCAAACACACACACACACATAATGTTGCAACATTAACATAAGATGATGACATCAATGAATTCCCACAGATACTCACGGACTGAGCGGTTTTGATGGCCACAAATCGGTGGTGGCCCTCCTTGCCACAGACGTAGCCGAAGGCCCGATGGTCTGTGGTGTCCTTGGCGATGTACGAGATCTCATGGACCGCATGGTGGTGCTGAAGAATCTGAACGACAGAGAGAACCAGGTCTGAGATCATGAAGAGGCCAACAGTGTAGGCAAAAGAGGAAAAGAACGCGGACACAGGGAGAAGCCTTGGAGAACGTTCCAGGCTTACAGCATAGTATAACCGCGAGATACGCAAAGAAACTCATTGGACCCTGGCGGCCTTTTTGAGAGCTCACATTTAAAAAAAAAAAATAATAATCACTTCATCAACCCCTTCAGAGTTACGCTGGAGGTTAAGTAGGTCGAGACACCTCTAGATCGAGTACTTCAAACACGAGGAAACTCTGGACCATGAAGGAGGCATCTTGTGAAGAGGAAACCCATCCCAAGACCCCAGTGAAGAGCTCGGAGCTGATAAATAGGTCACCAACCCAGGATGAGACCAATTCTGGGAGGCAGTAGAAACAAAAGGGCTTCAGTGCTCATGACAACCCCCTGGGAAGTCAAGAGTGGCGAAATGAGAGAGAGAGAGAGCGAGAGAGAGAGAGAGAGAGAGAGAGAGAGAGAGAGAGAGAGAGAGAGAGAGAGAGAGAGAGAGAGAGAGAGGGAGGGGAAAAAAAGCTGTTTAATCTAGAGAGAGTGACAATCAAGTCCTCTGCTATCCCCTCTCTCTGAGACTTCTCATCATCACGTCGCTGGCACAATGAGCTCTTGACAAGCCAAGAACAATGAGCGGATAAGACGCCCGATCACCAGGCATTGGCTCCCCACCCTCTCCAGTCGACAAGACTAAAAATGACATCCGCTGCTACTGACGATAAATCAGGATGTGATCAGGATATGGGTCTCTCTCTCTCTCCACCCTCCCTTAAAAACGGTGTCATAAAATATGATTAAACGTTTATGACAGAATGATTCGATAACACTTTAGATGTGAGTCTTATGTGATGCTGAGCTGAGTGCTGGGGGCTGGTCGGGTGTTTCAATATACATTAGAACTCCATGAGGATGACACAAAAACTGCCAAAAACCATCATCCACAACATCCGTGTTTGAAATCAAGGAGTGCATTTCTCTCTTTCAAAGAGTGTGCGTTTTGTCCAAGACATATGCTCTAAACACATGTGAGGATAGGCGCCTTTTCCCCACAGTAAAAGATTTCTTCCACTATAAACTTTCCAAATTATCCTCAAGAGCTTTGCATTGTACCACACAAAAGAGAAGCATCCATAGAACCTTTCAGGATCCCTGTACAATAGCAAGCAAAACCAGAGAGCTAATTCTGTGGTCCATGCTAATGCAGTGGACAATCACATTGTAATGCTTCCACACGCCTCTCTGAAGAGCATTATGCATTCATTTCTCTAATGCTACAAACGCATGTGAAAAGTGAGTAAATTGTTTTTCTTTGTGGGAAGCAATACAATGAAAAAAAAAAAAACCTTAGGCTTTAATCTCAAAGTTCTTTTAAAGCTTCAGCATCAAGTCCTTCTTTGAAAAAAAAGGAAAAAAGAAGAAGCATCTCTTTCCCTTTTAGGCGGTATAAAATTGGAAGTGGTGGAAATCCTTGAAAGATTAATTACTTGTGTATCCATCTGACAGTAGCCTTCCTCTGACAATTTCACAGAATCTAATGTTTGCCTGGAGCTTACAAAATGGAGTCTGTGTTATCACAGCGGCCGACCAGTGCTCCATCATAATGACCTGTAATCTGGTCCTCTTTCAGACAGTCTTTCAAATTCTCTCTCTGTAACACATACACACACACACACACACACACACACACACACACACACACACACACAGACACTCACACCCATATCTACCCCAACACCCACAAACACTCACCCCCAATGCAGTAGGAAAGAAACAAACAATAAGGAACAGAAGTTCACATATAGGCTATAGCCTACCTCTAAAACTGCAATTCATGTCATTTTGAACACATCCCAGAATGCTTAACCTCCACTAGGTAATCTATATTACTGACTTATTTCTCCAGGGGGCTCCAAGATTTGTTTTCATAGTATAGTAACTAAATGTATGTGAATTTTGCCAATTCTGGCATTCTGGAATTGGACATGACTGGACATCCTATCCTCCTATCCACAGGGAACGTCATTCCACCGACAGGGAGGGCATGCAAGTGAATCCTTTACAACGGGACCAAAGGTTTACTGTCTTTCATAAAGGCTAACCAGCTGCAACACAACCCACTGCTCATAAGCCTCTCAGGCCTCAAGTAGCTGTGTCAGGTCACATCAGCAGGGGAT
>NC_055968.1:12879374-12884374 GCF_018492685.1 Alosa sapidissima | reverse complement strand
TCACAAAGCAGTCGCTCAACGCATCCTTTGGGAGTGCCACTAGACGCTCAGTAGCATATGGATGGACGGCACAGAAATTTGTGTGTGTGGAGTGTGTCCAGACACACACACACACACACAACACAACACAACACAACACAAGAGGGAGAAGGGCGCCGACAGCATCCGCCTGTTTATGGCTGCTCATGTCACCATCAGCCATATGGTTGCAACTAATGGGGGCCCGAGAGGTCAGTAGAGGGCCTTAATGAAGAGGCTGCTAAGCCGGCCCCTAATTGCACTCCGAGGCGCACTGAGAGCATTTCATGAAGGGTCGTTTCCATCTCTCCTGCTCTTCATGATTTTGTCACACTTTAACGACCATTAGCTTGTTTACCATTTTACACTTAAATGTACATCTCAGGCATTTAACTTAACTCTACTTTTCTTGACTTACCTAAGCTAGTTAGCTTCTGTTTCCGTGTCCGTGTATTACCAATAAACATCAGTCACTGTCATACTAACAATTAATTGGTTCGTTATATGTACCTTGGAAATGCTCTCATCCTTTCATCTTGCTTTGCATTCCTTATCTAGTCCTGGACTTCCTATCAGTAGGTTCTGTGTGGGTGTGTGGGTGGGAGTGTGCCTTTGCCCCTGATCAACTCTTCTCTCCTGGGTGGGTGGATGGTTGGGTGATGGGCCCTTGCTGTGGGGAGATAATAAAGAGAGCTCCTGGTCCTGGCAGTCCTCCAGGCAGTGAGGGGGACAATGCGATTAGCCCAGTCACGGCGTGGCGTTCCGTGGTATCGCTGACACTCTAATGACATTAGGAGGGCGCTCCACGACGTCGCGAGGAGGGTCGCGAGGAACGTGCAAACATGGCCGACCGGTAGAGGTCAAAGGGAGGGGGACGCGAGGAAACGCGACTCGCAATAATCACGGAGGAGGGAGATAGCGGGTGAGGCTAACGGTAACGCATCTTAATGCGCTCTCAGGGCCCTTGGTGACAAACGTTGGAAGAATCGTTCCAAGAAAAGGTTGTCCCTTCTGCCCTTCTTATTGTCATCCTTTCTCTCTCTTTCCCTCTCTCTCCCTCTCTATCGTTCTCTCTCTCTCTCACTGTGTCTACATGGGTTGTTATCAAAGCTTGAGCCATGAGGCGGCCACTTTCAGATGTCCTCCAGACTGTAATGAAGAGAAATGCTCTCCCAGGGCATGGGCTCTACATCAGACAAAAAAAAACTACAAATCCCATTCTCTGTTCATTCTCACACAATTGTATTATCAACTAGGTCAGGTTAAACTTCATATTGTCAATTTTTCTGTGTACCGCAACGTATAAAATCAAAACACCTCAGTTTTTCAGGGAATACCTTTAATCAGAAATTGTGCAATCATCAAGATGAAGATGATGGACCAACTGTTACAAGCTGCTGGTAAATGAGCGCTCCTGATGACAAACGAATGAAGGTGAGAGACAACCATATGGTGGCTGGGTCATTTAGAAACATAATGCCGTAGCCAGGTAATATGAAGCCGGCTGGCTCATCTATTGACTGCTGTGGTCACTGTGGATAAGCTGCATATGATTAATGCTGCCCAGACACCTCCTCTTTCTAGCAGAGCCTTCACTCAGAGAGAGAGAGAGAGAGAGAGAGAGAGAGAGAGAGAGAGAGAGAGAGAGAGAGAGAGAGAGAGAGAGAGAGAGAGAGAAAGAGATTTGGCTGGCTTGCCATGTTTCAGGCCGCTCATGGCTGACAGTGTTATTTCCTGTTGGCACATCCATCAGACGGGCAGACTT
Organism: Alosa sapidissima; assembly: GCF_018492685.1. Classification (NCBI taxonomy): domain Eukaryota; kingdom Metazoa; phylum Chordata; class Actinopteri; order Clupeiformes; family Clupeidae; genus Alosa; species Alosa sapidissima. Next base: position 12,882,591 of record NC_055968.1, on the reverse strand, counting down.
GCAGGGGGAGGAAGAGGAATGCATGGCCTCTCTGTCACACACACACACACACACACACACACACACCCACACACACACCTATCCTTTCCTTCTCTGCTTCTCTCTCTCTCTCTCTCTCTATCTCTCTTTCTCTCTTTCCATCACTCTCTTTCCTCCTGTCGCCCCTTCCATGCATCTGATGTGATGCTATTCAGGGCCCCCTGTAGTCCAGAAAATAGTCCAGAAAAAAATGGCTGTTGAAAAGCATTTGACATGCTTTCCACACACAAACATTGCCAACAACATTAAACCATCCATGAACGGTGCATTCACTGCTTATAGTAGAACATACAGGCACGGAGAAAGAGAGAGACAGAGAGGAAGAAAAAGAGAGAGACAGAGAGGGAGAGAGAGAGAGAGAGAGAGAGAGAGAGAGAGAGAGAGAGGTAGAGGGAGAGACAGATGCAGAGAAAGAAAGACAGAGAGGTAGAGAAAAAGAGAGAAAACATGACGCACACACACACATACACACACACACACACACACACACACACACACACACACACACACACACACACACACACACACACACACTGCATGGTCAGAGCTCGCTCTCTTTCTCAGTGTATGATGAAGTACGGCCTTGGCTACAGCACTGGACAGCAGATCCCAAATCTAATAAGACCTTTAATGCGCTGGCGGGGTTGGAAGCCGTGTTGGGCTCTGGTCCTGTCTTATGCACCATCAACCTGATTTACTGACAGGCTTTTCCCAGCCCACCCAAACAGCCTGCTTCTTTTATTCCCTCCAAACAGCCTCAAATCCTGAGCTTAGCACCGCGCTGCAGCTAAAGCCCTGTAATAGAATGGGAGAGGCGGGCAGCGGCAAGGTCCCTGGTGCACGGCCTGATGGGTAGTCGCTCGGGGGGCACCGCTGCCAGATGGACCAGAGGCACTGTGTCACCATGGAGATGATGTTGGCCGAAGATGCCAGAGAGAGAGATGCCGTTATCAGGTACACGATTCACTCTCAAACAAATACATGTGCTCCGCAATATTGAGAATTCAATGGTCCGTTAATTTCTGCACAATGGTCTTCTGAGATAGAAGAGCAGCTAATAATATGATGCATACAAATTAGGAATGAAAGTGGCAGCAAAATATGTTTTAATCAAATTACATTATCAACAGCAACTCTCTTTGTGGGTTTGGCCCCAATGTCTATTATACTGGTCATTAAAACCTACACAAAAATTACCATATGAATCATTATCATTATGAACATAACAAGCTGCTAACAAAAAAATCATATAATTGAATGTGTTTCATGGCGTGTGCTATCTGGTATAATTGAACACAGGAATGTATGCTGCACTAGGGAAGGGAGGGAGTGAACATGTGAGTTCGGATCAAACCAGCAAGCCTGCTGATTACAGCCCAGCATGACACAGACCCAAAGATGGCTAAAGGTCGTGGGGGGCGGGAGGGGTTCACAGAGCTCAAAGATACGCAGACAGCTGCACAGAGATTAACGTCCTGTCATACAAGCTCCCCCCTGGCACAGTGATGACAGGCATACAATGGCTATGCATTTATCATGACACTCACTGATCCTCATGTCCCAGGGAAAAACAAATCCTACCAACTACGCCAATCTGTGCCATTTCAGGGAGACACTTTTCAAGACATTACTATTCTGCCTGACACCATCTCGATTGTCATCAGGATGCAACAAATGTGCTTCCCAATGGGAGAGAGAACTTCGATTTTACTTAGCACCAGCAGTGGTTGTCTCATTACCTCAAAAGCAAGACAATCTCAGATGAAATGACTGTGTGCGCTAACTTTCTTGTGTAAAACTCGAGATGAACTCAAGATAAAGGGGTAACATATAATATGAGATAAACAGGTATAACATCTGTGTGTAACTCAAAATACTTTTCAAACACTTTATGACACGCCTATGTGCATATTTATATTATATATTCATGACATGGAATACGGCAAAGTTACTGTCTGTGGGTTCATGTAACAGTTCACATTATCTCGAGGTTGCAGCTTTTGAATGCGTTTAATACAAACTCATTCAGCTCCATCAGTTGGACTTCCATCAGCCTTGGTCTGATCTTATTATCAACCTACGTTTGCCAGACATGCTTTTACGTGGTGCTCGTTTTATTTCACAGAACGCCAAACGCGGGAAGATGCCGCTGAGGGTCGTAAAGCTTGCAGCACTCTGATCTGAGAGGCCTATTCAATTAGTACCCTCCTGATTCCCCCTGGGTCACCGCTCTCTTTAAAATGCATCATTAACTTAGGTATGCCTCTCCCCCAAGGACCTCCCTTTCACATACAAAAAACAACAACAACAACGGAGACATAAACATAAACCTGATGCATTCTGGGAGATGTTGGTGTCGGAGGGCGGTGAATGGGGAGGGTAATGCACAGTGGCCAGGAATAGCTCAGTTCTCAGAACTTCAGAGGAATGAGACAGGCCCTGCTCGTCTCTGGGAGACCGTCAGACCGAGGCGCCGGGGCTCGTCGTGCCAGTGGCTAAAGCCAAAATGTAACGAGGGAAAGTACTCCTACAAGGATGGTCTGAGTGTTTGTTGAATTGTTGGCCTTTTTTATGTAGTGCACTATTGTGACTACATTATGTAGTGACTATTATGTAGTGACTATTGTTGCTACTTTATGGAAACAAAGCTTTTCATATGCGGTCCGTTTGTCTGGTCTGAACTTGAGAGTAGTTTTTCATCCCTTCTTCTGTCCCTTCTTCACTTTTTCATTGAGAGGAAGATGATTTTGCAGCTTTGTTTACAGAGTATAGGTAACAATTCATACCTTCAATCACTGATAATCACATAGCTGTGTTCTAGCATTAATCATGAATATTTTTCTCATTTAACAAATGTAGATTCATTAGTGGTCATCAATAGCCTTCCATTTCTGGTTTTAGTTTGTAGAGCTTTTATATGGAATTAGAAAACACACTGGAATCAATGTGAACCAAACCCCACACCCATACTTTCTGGAGGACGCGAGTATGATTCCTTGGTATGCACTCAGAAATCAGCCTTCACATCAACAAACTAAACCAAACTAAAGGCTCGGTTCTGCACCAGAAGCTGTAGTGTAAGAGCACCCTAAGTAACGCACCCAATCTTATGAATCTGTATTCTCTGTAAGGAATGAAAGCGCTACCATTAAGCCATACATAAAGGACATATATTAGC
>NC_055968.1:12871874-12874374 GCF_018492685.1 Alosa sapidissima | reverse complement strand
CCAGATAATGGGCTCAGGTCCAGCAGGGTGAAGGTGAGTAAGGGCAGTGAGATTAGTTTATGTCCAAGAGCCAATCGGGTTTCTGCTGATTAGTGAGCCACACACACAGCACACACACAACACCCCCCCCCACCCCCCACATACACACACACACACACACACACACACACACATCTGAAAACCTCTGACCTCTGGGGCCAGACCTAACCATTAGACCAATGACCTCCCAGATGCCAACAGAAAACACACACAAACCCAGAGCATGTCCTCACCACACCTGCCAGACTAATTGCTGGATGGGTGAGACTTGGGGAGTCCATTGTATATATTGTATTAAATGGCAGAAAGTTTAACTGGCAGAAAGAGCCTAACACAAGTCTAAGGGCAATTCCTGCCTATGTCCTACACTTTCCGATGAATAGACTGCACTGTACATTTTGGTCTTTGAGTGTATGAGGACTACAGTATGTGTGTGTGTGTGTGTGTGTGTGTGTGTGTGTGTGTGTGTGTGTGTACACTAGCTCATGTCCACTCTGCTGGACGGAGAGAACACTCTTTTGCTTTGAAAAGCTGTGGGCTGTCATTGAGAGATAATTACAGAATCATTTCAGTCTATCGACTCTACCCACGTCCTCTCAGCACCCCTCTCCACTGTGACAACCCACTGTGTCATTTCTCTCTCTCTCTCTCTCTCTCTCTCTCTCTCTCTATCCCCCTTTCCCTCTCTCTTTCTCTGTCTCTCTCCCTCCCTTTCCCCCTCTCTCTGTCTCTCTCTCTCCAACTCCTTTTCTTCCTCTCCCTTTCTCTCTCTCCCCTATCCTTCATTTCCTCTCTCTCCTCTCTCCATCTCTCTCTCCCTCTCCTTCTCTCTGTCTCTCTCTCTCCAATTCATTATCTTCCTCTCTCCATCTCTCTCTCTCTTTTCACCAACTCCCTACCCTATCCTGAGCTGTGACATTTTTTTTTGTCTAATCTCTTTGTGGCCTCTCTCCATGTTCTTCCTCTTGCTCCGCGCTGCCCCGCCATTGTTGAACTATCGGCAGCATTTGCGTGTTGACCTTGCTCCAGCGCCCGGCTCAATGTTATCTGCCATGCTTGTTTAAAGACTCCTCTCCCACGCACAAAGAGGCCAGGTCAGAGTTTCTGGAATCGAGTGTGAGCGCCCTTAATCACCAGGGATTTGCCCCCCACCCCCCCTCACACACACACCCTTTTACACAATTCTCCTCACCCAAACACCCACTAACCCCATACACACAGACACACACACACACACACACACACACACACACACACACACACACACACACACACAAAGGCAAAGGCTTATTAACCCTGGCCAGGTGAGGTGTTGCTGTGTTTAGGGATGTTGCTGTGCATTGGGTTTCTAGCGGCTGACTGCGAGTCTTATAAAACAGTACAATGCAACTGTGGGGTTGTGGTCTGGTAGGGCCGTGGCTCGTGTTGCCCTGCACAAGCCACAGAGATGATTCATGTCACGCCAAAGAGGAAGGAGGCAAATGTGATGCTTCCTAGGACACCTCAAGGCAATCTAATGAATATATATTACAGCCATTGAGATCAACACAAAACAGACAGCATGGGCACTATCGCTCGCAGGCAGCCTTTTGTCAGACGCTTGCTCTATTTCCAGAGAGCGGCCATCACGCAGGCCTTCATCCACAGTGCCTGTCTAAAACCCCTCTCCGAGAGACAGGCAGAGCAGGAACGGTATTGCAGAGGGGCTGGCACTGAGGGGGGGGGGGGGGGGGGGGGGGGATCCATTATCGGGGCTGCTAACGACGGGGTGTGGGAATGGAAGATGAAGTGGGCCATAAAGGAATGACACCCCGAAGGTCATAGCCCAGATGACGGAGAGATTTTTGCTCATCACTCCGAGTCAATAGCCCACGTCGAATCTACCAGCCAGGCGCTTGCGTCAGACGCGGCGGCCGTGCATATATAGTGTGCCGTGGCATGTGAGCAAGGCGCTTGCGTCAGACGCGGCGGCCGTGCATATATAGTGTGCCGTGGCGTGGCGTGTGTGGATGTAAAGCAGAAGATGGTGTACTCTCGGCTGTGCTTACTGCCATACTCTCTGCTGCATTCTGTGTCATGAAAAGAGAGAGACACAGAGATCAATGGGTTGAGCAGGGCGCTAACAACACCAAGGTCACAGGTTCAATACCTGTGGATAATATATGTAGCTATACTTTCTATATATATATATATATATATACAGCTCTGGGAAAAAATTAAAAGACCACTGCAAATTTGAATATGACCATCAACTCATTGGAATGTTACTCAGCAACTGTAGGATGACATCAGAAAAATGTGCAGTGGACTCTTAATATTTTCCAGAGCTGTATGTATGAGCCTCTTTGAGTGCGAACAGTCTGAGCTCCTTCATTTCTACTGAAGTACAAGAAACAGCCAGCCATCTACTCCATTCCCTTAGATCGCTAACTTCACTTGCAACTCAATTCCCCTGTGCATT
>NC_055968.1:12859374-12866874 GCF_018492685.1 Alosa sapidissima | reverse complement strand
TATCCTGACATGGTCATACCCATCCCCCCTTTCTCTCTTTCACACACACACACACACACACACACACACACACACACACACACACACACACACGCGCACACACACACACACACACACACACACACACACACACGCACATACACACTAGTGCCATCACAGGTGATTGAAGCTGTCATGTCATATCACATACACACAAACACACACACACACACACACAAAAGCCAGACACCCCGAGACAACACTGTGCACATCTTAATCTCACACACTAGAACGATGCAAGGCAAGCTGTGCTTTTCCAAGGGAACAGAACATTTCCCATGCAGAACAGAACAGAACAGAACAGAACATTTCCCATGCAGAACAGAACAGAACATTTCCCATGCAGAACAGCCTCCCTCTACTCTACCAGCACCATTACTTTATCAGGAAATCAAAACCCATAAACAGAAAATAGAGAGCCACAGCCACTTTATTAGAATAACTATGCTTGGTAAACAGACAGGGGGAGAGCGAGAGAGTGTGTGTGTGACAGAGAGAGAAAGAGATAGAGAGAGAGAGAGAGAGAAAGAGAGAGATAAAGATAGGGAGAGGCAAACAACAGTAATGAGACAATATAAATCTAGGACACTCTCTTCCCTTATTTTTTCATCTGGCCCAAAATGTGTGTTCGGACGTTAGCTGGTAACAAATGAGCACACACACACACACACACACACACACACACACACACACACACACCGTATCAGAGAGAGGGAGAGAGCCACTGATTGGAGCAGCCCCGCTGCCAGGAATAATTGGCATGTGTCCTGTAGGCTATAACTACATTTAGGTTATATCTCTGCACACACACACACACACACACACACACACACACACACACATTTTAATAATGCTCAACATGACCATGGGGAGAGATGCCGCTAGCAGACAGTAAATTAGATGTGTTTCATAAGCTCCGGGTGCTCTCATTCAATTGTCTGCTGTTTCTCTGAGAGCGAGCTATTTATCAAATAAGTGGCTGCCACACACACGTTTCCCTCCTATAGCCTACCTCTTCAACACACAGCGCAGACCCAGCAGTGGGCACGACTAAAAACCCATCTGATTAGCCCAGTTTCCTGCTCAATTATGACACACACACACACACAGACACGCACACACACACACACACACACACACACACACACACACACACACACACACACACACACACACACACACACAGAGACACAGACACAGACACACACACACACACACACACACACACACACACACACACACACACACACAGTGACATTAGCTTTTGTGTTAGTGCACCTAACACTGCCAGGGATAAAAATCATCGAAATCACAAAATGGTGGCCTTGTTGCACTGGAGATATCATGCCCACCCACCACAATTGGTGAGCCTTAGTCGAGGGGCTTCACTGAATATCAACTCTCAAAACTTGGATTTTCTACCAAGCGTATTGTTTTGAGCCATTTCAAAAAGATAGGGGGAGTAACAAACAGCTGCAATGAGCTAGGTCAGCTCAGTCAGGTCAGTGGAGAAAGAAATATTGCCCAACTCTCTAAGCCCTCAATATCGTGCTGCTGCCTCCAGCCAAGCCCAGCCCGGCTCAGGCCAGCACTGATCCCCAGTCAGTGCTGAACCCCCCTGGGAGGGGAGGCCGAGCCTCCATCAGGGACTCAGCAGGCCAGAGATCCCCCTCTTCTCTCCCCGCTGCACTGGCAGGCTAGTGGGGTGTGATGGCTGGATAAGGAGTGAAGCGAACTGGAGATGTGTGTGTGTGTGTGTGTGTGTGTGTGTGTGTGTGTGTGTGTGTGTGTGTGTGTGTGTGTGTGTGTGTCTGTGTGTGTGTGTGAGAGAGAGAGAGAGAGAGAGAGAGAGAAAAAGAATGAGATTTATTTTACTTTTACTCTGATCTCTCTCCAATGTCAATGTTCTAGCATGACCCCATGCATCGCTAGACTGGAAAAGAGTACTAACCTTCCAAACAAACTCATTACAACACACATGCACACACACACACACACACACACAGCATGGCCCAATAGGGAGGCTCTTTTAAATACACATGACTAATTGCAAGAAATCATTTTGGAACCTGTGGTAGTCGTCAATATTGTTCCATAACAAATGCTTCACTCAGATTAATTGTAAACAAAAGTGTTTTTGAGGCTCCAAGGTAATCACCATATTCCTGGCTGGAACCGTTTACATGTGGATACACACACACAGCTATGAGCGAATCACATACAGTACACACCACCAACTCTGCCCACTATAATAGCTGCCAGTTCACAGTCAACAAGGCATACTCCAAATCTACCAGACAGACTGCATCTGGGTGGAGGTGATGTGCGTGCGCCTGAAGACAGCGGCTCTATGCTAGGCTACGCTATCCTGTTGCAGGCTGAGCCCGTTTAATGCGCTCGGTGTAAGTCAGCATACCCTCCGATCGATGGGTCTCCTAGCTCCTATGAATACCCAACCAGGCGCCCGGGGCACCGGTCTCATTTAAGTCGAGCGCAGCCGCTGCACAAGTGAGCACCTGACAGCCCCGACGGCTGGCTTTGCCATTTTCTCATTCCACTTTCTCCTGCCTAATTGTGTCGATGCGTAGATAGATTCAGTCGAATGAGAAAAAAAAACCCTCTGATCTGGGGAGGAAAAGCAACTTTGCGTCATTAGAAAACCTGCACCAAATCAGCGGAGTGCATTAGGGCTTGTAAAAAGACCTATCACCAGCCTGCGTGTCAGAGAGGAGCTATTAAATACAGAATTAGGAGCATTTGCACAACGCAAAATCTCATCACAGGCTGTTGAAGAGCAGGAGAATATCTGATATAAGCAGTTACTTGTGTAGAGGTCTGGGCAGGTTTGGAAGTCCTGATATCGACCACTGTTGGAAACACACTTATACTGCCACAGTAAGTTTGAATGTGCATCCACACAGCATACCTGTTTACTTCATGGCAAACGCACACACACACGCACGCGCACACACGCACGCGCACACACACACACACACACACACACACACACACACACACACACACACACACACACACACACACACACATACACACACACCCTTGTCCTCCCCTGCCTGCTGTCTCTCCGGTGTGACCTCGTGCCTGATGGAGCGGTGCGACGCTGACCCCAGGCTGTGCTGTGCGGCGGCCATGACAGGCAACAGCGAACAAATTAAAGTGGGAACACGTCAGGGCCAGGGGGACACAGGGGCCACGGGGTCACAGGGACGGGGGAGGAGGGGAGGAGCGGAGGAGGAGGTGACACGTCACACATGTCAAGGTCACTTTGCCAAAGCCACTGAAAACTTTCCAGTGGCCCAGTAAACAGCCTGAACTATCAACAGGCACAGGAGTAAACAGGTATCATTACAAAAGAGAGGAGAAAAAACGCTCAAGCACACACACACACACACACACACACACACTCATAAAAATATGCTTTATAACTCTTATCTGCAAGCAAGACTATGCAGTTTGTGTGACTGTGTGTGTGTGTGTGTGTGTGCGTGTGTATGCGTATGTATGTATGCACATGCGTGTGTGCATGTGTGTGTGTGTGTGTGTGTGTGTGTGTGTGTGTGTGTGTGTGTGTGTGTGTGTGTGTGTGTGTGTGACACTAGAGGACACATGCCCTTCAGGGACCACAGAAAGTACAAAGAAGATCCATCAGGAGGTCCATTTTATGCTTTTAGAACGCTGTTCTGCTCCCATAGCCACTGGCCTCATCTTGACCTCCACCTAGCATTTTCTCATGACTCAGCAAGTTGGACTGGACTGTTGAAGGGGGCCAGCTTGCACATGCCGCTGACACAGAGTGACTCAGCATTTCTCAGCACATCGACATCTATATAGCATAATCTTAAAGCGCAGTCCTGCCAACCCGCCTGCAGGGGCTAAATCAGGAATCTATGCGAGGGCCTCTGAAGAAAGGCCTCAGTGAATGACGTCAGTGAAGGGCCGGTCGGAGTTTATGGCGAGTGAGGCGGTGATGGTGATGGTGATGGTGAGGGTGATGGTGAGGGTGAGGGTGAGGGTGATGGTGATGGTGAGGGTGAGGGTGAGGGTGATGGTGAGGGTGAGGGTGAGGGTGAGGGTGATGGTGAGGGTGAGGGTGATGGTGATGGTGAGGGTGAGGGTGAGGGTGAGGGTGATGGTGATGGTGAGGGTGATGGTGAGGGTGAGGGTGAGGGTGATGGTGATGGTGATGGTGAGGGTGAGGGTGATGGTGATGGTGATGGTGAGGGTGAGGGTGAGGGTGAGGGCAGCAGCAGAAAGCGGCAGCCATGTTCTTCCCCTCCTCCTTCCCCATTCGTGATCCTGCACACGTCGGCACTCTGGCTCTCTGTGCTTTATGTCTCTGTCTGTCTCTGCAGCACATGGAGGACAGCGCCATCAATCTCTCGCTCTCTCTCTCTCTCTCGCTCTCTCTCGCTCTCTCTCTCTCGCTCTCTCTCTCTCTCTCTCTCTCTCTCTCTCTCTCTCTCTCTCTCTCTCGCTCTCTCTCTCTCTCTCTCTCTCTCTCTCGCTCTCTCTCTCCCACTCTTCTCTTTCTCTCTTTGCAGTCTCTCCCCCATACCGCCATCACACCTTTCGAGCCCCACACCAGCCACATGGGGAGGAAGAGGAGGAGGAAGAGGAGGAGGAGATTGGGAGTAGGATAAACATAAACACAGAGTAAGTGAGCGGATAAGAGAGAGAGAGAGAGAGGCAAGATGGGAGGCCATAAAGAAGGAGTGGCAGGATTTTTGTCAGGTTTTGATTTGTCTGAGATGACGCCTACATTTATACACACTGGGAGAAAATTTTAGAATCGCAGCAGCATTTACGAGCTCAGAGCAAGTCAATAAGCACATCCCAGTGAGACACTTCAAATCCTGATCAGAAAACAGCCGAGACTTCAAGTACTGATCACTACACAGAAGAGACTCCAAATGCTGATCACTACATAGTACACACATGGGGCCTGTAAAAGCAATGGAAATCTCTTAGCATTGGATTGACTTGTCCTTGGGAAAGGGTAAAAAAAAGAATCTAAAAGAAGACATGGTCTCTTTCTTTGCAGTACTGTCCATCAACGGTCACCCATGGTCTTTCAGCTTTTCTTGCAAACTAATAGCAGTGGTCTTTATTGACAGAAGGTTGTCTTAAATGTTACCTAACGGCGGCCCAAAAATCGATGCTGCTCTCCGAAAGGCTTTTCAAAAGAAGATTGGGGTCAGATAGCAGCAGCAAAAAATAAATAAATAAATAAATAAATAAAAAAGTCAGTTCTGAGGCGAGCTTTTATGTATGAAAAGTTAAAGCTTCGGTGGAGACGAGGAACAGATTGATCTGGGACAAATTGCCAAGAGCAAAAAGAGTCAGTAAGACACAGCGGACTCTGAGTCATGCTCGCTGATGACCCACGGTGCAGGACAACCGACTCTGGCAGAGCTAGCAGGCTAATGACACTAGCGTCCGGTTTATATTTATCACAGCTGTTTAGTGATTCAGAGCCATAAGAGGCACCATGGGGCCAGAAGCCCTCCTGCTCATCAAAGCGCGTTTGCAGTTTGTCCACTAGCAAATGAAGTCAGGTCAAACGGTCAGGGCAAAACACATAAATTTGCACATTCTTGGTCACTTTCTGTCAACCAAGGCCACAGTGATGTCATATAAACTCAAAAAAGCCATCCAGGCATCTTTAACATCAGTGAAGATATCACTTAAAAAAGTGTTTCAAGATGACTTATGGGCTGTTGACAGACATGCTGCAATCTCTCTGTTGGAATCCACTAAGTTTGGGTTACAGTAATATTAAGAGTGACAGCACTGACACATGCACTCTGTGTGAAGGCATGATCAAGCTGTTCTGCTCCTCTCGCATGAGGACAGAACGGGCCTGAGTCAGCCTCTGCTGAGCTGCTGGGAGGGTAACGTGTAGCTGGAAGAGAAACAGGAAATCACACCAGGGCCAGGAGAGAGAGAGAGAGAGAAAGAGAGAATGAGAGGAGAAAGAGAGAGAGAGAGAGAGAGAGATAAAGAGAATGAGAGGAGAAAGAGAGAGAGAAAGAGAGAGAGCGAACAAGACAGACAGAGAGAGAGAGAGAAAGAGAGAATGAGAGGAGAAAGAGAGAGAGCGAGCAAGACAGGTAAGAGAGAGAGAGAAAGAGGGAATGAGAGGAGAAAGAGAGAGAGCGAACAAGACAGACAGAGAGAGAGAGAGAGAAAGAGAGAATGAGAGGAGAAAGAGAGAGAGCGAACAAGACAGACAGAGAGAGAGAGAGAAAGAGAGAATGAGAGGAGAAAGAGAGAGAGAGCGAGCAAGACAGACAGAGAGAGAGAGAGAGAGTCCCCGTTCCTCCAGTTCTGTACTGTCTGACCTCTTGGTAGCCTCTCCACTAATCTTCTGTACCACGCTAGCTGCTACATGGCGGCAGGCTCCTCGTCTCATCTCCAGCTCTGCAGGGCTGGCTTATTAGCCTATCTTGTCCCGCTATGCTAAAGCTCTCTCTCGGTGCTAGTTCTCTGCTTGATACCAAACCCACTGAACCCACTCGCTGCTTCTGTGCCATGCAATGCCGTACCGCTGGCAGTCTGGGAGATACATTTTAAGACTTCAAGCTACTATTTGTTTTTGTAAAGATAAAGTCTAAACCTGGGATTTTTTTTTTTTGCATTTGGTAATTTAGAGAGATATAATGTGCCTGTGTGTATGTCATCATTATTTCCACGGCTGTCAAGAATTTAAAAGAGTTTGTTGTTGCCTACAAAAAGAAAATTCATCTGGGCATAAATGGTCAAATATATTTTGGTGTTTGCTATGTCTATCTGTGCTGGCCTTAATAGAAGATATTAATATAGAAGAAAATAAAGACTCTATTTTGACAGCAAAGAGGTTTGTATATCACCCAGGGATACACTACGAGGTCACTTTCACATTGTGCATGCAAACAGCACATAGCTAATACTGTTCTGCAGTTCATTTTATTATGTTGATTCATTGCTTGTCTAGGTAGCCGTATTCATAACAAGAGGTTCACCCACAAACACATATGGTATTTTCATGGTTGGTGAAGCACTAAATTGCCAGGAAACTTGTGATGACAATGGATGAACTTGGGCATCAAAACCGGCTATTAGGATTGAATGGAGGCCAAAACCTTGGGCTTTTTTTTCTTTCTCTGCTACGGCACAAGAGCTTGCAAAATTAATAGAGGTCCTTCTGACTAGCAGAGAGACATGACAGAAAAAGAACTGAGAATCTATCTAGCAGAGAGACATGACAGAAAAAGAACTGAGAATCTATCATGGAAATCATGCTAAAGGCGACTTTGCCACTCAAATTATTGTGAATCTCTTGGTCACATTGATGTAACAGATATATTCAGCTATATTCAGTCTTAAATGTATTCTTCCTATTAAATCTATTGATACTGAGTTCACTTTAATGTCATGAAAATTACATGTTATCCATGCATA
>NC_055968.1:12846874-12854374 GCF_018492685.1 Alosa sapidissima | reverse complement strand
TGCTTTTCAAACCTCACGCTTGAAGTTCACAATTCGCAAAGACACTGCCTGATGTCTGGGTGGTGGATGAACTGGATGCGTGATTACTGTGTTAGATTTTTACTCCTGTTTACTGTTTTACTCCTGAGTAACAGCCAGAACAGTTAATACAGTGTACTGTATTACCTGTCGTGGCTGTTAAGTAACTGTGGTAACGATGCATTCTGTGATAAGAGTTCTTGCTTTGTTTTGCTTGTGTCTCCATTGAGGCCATTGTGTTAGCCGCCGCTCCATGAAACGTGTTTACTCTTTTGCTTTGACTGGAGTGGGTCTAGTTTTCAAGTATCCATCAACAAGAGCTGAGTGCTACTGACTGGTCCTCCTATGACAGATAATGACTCCAATCTAGAACCCGAGCGAAAATGTTTGTTTAGATAGTGAGCGAGTGTGCGAGGCGCACAGAACATCACGCTAACAGCTGCACCCATTTGCAACGTTGATGTTTTGTGGTGATTGTTCTGGAGGACACGCGGGGAGACGTACTGTACAGGAGAGCACGTTCACAATGGTTCCCAGACAATGTTATCACAGATGCACCATGTGCCTTCATTTTATCCATGTGCCTTCATTTTCTGCAGAGTGGGTAGGTGATCTTCCACCAGTTATGGACAAACATCCACAGCTGCCCATTAGTCAAATGACAAGTGGCCTCCATCACAAAAACAGAAAAATAGAAACATTAGAAACATTCAGCTTCTCTCTTTTTTATCTCTCTCTCTCTCTCTCACACACACACACACACACCACCCCATATGTATTCCACAGCTGCGTGTAGGACATTAAAGGCTCCCATCCACTCTTTCCTGAAACGTCCCTAGCATTTGCAATTTGTCCTCCATTAGAGCAGCCAACGCAGCCAACAGGGTTTGTGAGCAGAGAGGGAAAGAGAGATGGAGGGAGAGATGGAGAGGGTCGAGAGAGAGAGAGAGAGAGAGAGAGAGAGAAAGCTGATGCATGTGAATAATAAAAGAGAAATCGCTTGTATGGCGTGAATGCGCCTCCTATGACATTTGGCTTTGATTGGCCCCAAGGCCCCAAATGAAGTGGTCATTGTGTGTGTGCAGTGACTAGTGAAACAAATAAAACATTCATTTATCACAAGTTATGTATTTTGGATGCAGGTTTATATGATGCAAATGAGGAAGGGAAATTGAAAGGGAGGTTAACACTCCAGGGATGGAGAGAGAGAGAGAGAGAGAGAGAGAGAGAGAGAGAGAGAGAGAGAGCGAGAGAGAGAGAGAGAGAGAGAGAGAGAGACGTAAAGATAGATTCTCCTTCCTGTGTGTGCTTAAGGGGCTATTTAATGCAAATGAGTGACTGAGTGCTACTATGGATACCAAAATGACCAGGATGGTGAAATATAAGGAGGAGGATTTTTCTTCCGTCCACATACTGGAAAGGATACAAACACACACACACACACACACACACACACACACACACACACACACACACACAGACCCACTGAACATATAACGATTTAACAGTCTGTGTGTATGTGTGCTGGTAAGGTGAGCAGAAGTGTGTTGACAGAGCGGATCACACATGCGTGAGCGTGCACCGCGAGGGTGAGCATCGGGGGAGAGATCACGTCTGTCCTCATTCCCCCTTACGGCCAGCGCGACACACTGGACTGGACTGGACTGGGGTGCGTGACTCACAAGACAAACCAGAGTCCCTCAGGCCACTCTGGGCTGTGCAAAACCCCCTCGAGGCATGCACGCACACACACACACACACACACACACACACACACACACACACACACACACACACACACACACACTCACACTCACACTCACACTCACACACATACACAGTGTGTGGTGGATGACCATGGCACATTCTTTTAAATCTAACTTATGTGTTTGTATTCATGTTCATATACGTAGATAGAAAGATATTTGTCTTTATGGATGTGTTCTTATTTACACATTGTTGGATTCTCTGGTAATGTTTTGGTTAAATTTGGCAATGCACACCAGCATTGCATATCAGGTAATCATAATGCATCATAATTAAAAGTGCTTTAGATCATTTTTTGCTGGTTTCTTCAACATCCTTTAGGGTTCAAAGAGTTATATGTGGTAGACTATTTTCCTGACAGATGACAGATTGTCATTAACGCTACTTATTTGATGCCTTTTCTGACACAGAACCTTATCAACTTAGGAATCGGTAAACAAACTAAGACAACAAATTAGGACAGATGATAGCAATGTTGTGGCTTGAACTCCTCATTTGTAATATCTTTGATCAAAAACCTCTCTCACACACACAAACAAATACACATGACACTCTCTCTTAATGTCTCTATCTTACACAAACACACACACACACACACACACACACACACATATACACTGAATCTCTCTCTCTTTCTCTCTCACACTCACACAGCCACACACAGAAACACATTCACATTTCACATATATATGCGCATATTGAATGTATTCACTCTCTCATTCTTTGCAACAGTTTGCCATTTATCTCTCGTAGGTCTTCACCTGCAAAGGGATGTACTGGAGATGACATTGCCTAACACCCTTACCACAAAGGCAGAGGGTGACAAAAGAGTGACTGGCAAACACTGGCAGTCTGACATAACCCATTATCCATTACCATACCATACAGCCTCTCTGCTATGACTCAATACAGAACATTCATCTTTTTCGCTGGGCCTTTTTTTTTTTTTTTAGTGGATTACTCTCTGGCAGCGTGACTGAATAACTAAGGCCGCACACAGCACGACAAATAGCCACTCGACTTGACAAACGTTTTGCTGGAGCTTGCATGGATGCGGGGCATTTTTTAGCGTACACATCCCACGACGGATTCGCTCACACAAACATGAAGTGGAGCAAACATGATGGTGCTCAGATCAGCTCTGGGCCTCCTCCAAGGCTGACAGCGCAGTCAAGCTCACTCCGGAGAAGCCTTTCTCATCTGTTAGGCTACCAAACGCTGAATAATGTGTGGAAACACTGGACAGTACAGGGGCATTAAGGGCCGTTAGCTTCATGCTACATACCGGTGCAGAGAGCAGGAGAAGTAGCAAAAGGAGTATAAAAACAATATATAGTTCCATCCATATTTCTAGTGGATGGTGTTCTAGTAGTTGGTGTTTTGGGTTGTTGGTGTTGTTTTTTTGTTCTTGTACTTCCCATTTTACATTTTTGTTGTTCTAATGCTTGGTGTTTTGGATTTTTCTCCATGTGAAAAGGTAACCTTTAAAGCACTAAAAACTTGGGTATGTGTGGTACGTGTGGTATGTATAGAGGGTACAAGAGAAGGGAATTACATTAGAGAAGGACAACTTTTCCACCTCACTGCCCTTTATTTACAGGTGGCTTCTGGGAGATGCAGTTTGATATGAGCACGGTTTGATTGACAGGAGCAAGCATAGAGCTGCTGCCTCTAGGGCTTTCCCTGCACTCTCAGAGCTGCACTGAAAACATGAGACAACAACACACACACACACACAACACAGAGCTACTGAACACACACACACACACACACACACACACACACACACACACACACACACACACACACACACACACACACACACACACACTTAGAGAGACAGTCACAAAGAGAAAGAAATAAGCAGAAAAAGGGAGAGAAAGAAATGCTGAGAATATGTCTGTTTATGTGTGTGTGTGTGTGTGTGTGTGTGTGTGTGTGTGTGTGTGTGTGTGTGTGTGTGTGTGTCTGTGTGTGTGTGTGTTACAACTAGAAAGGGAAGGTTAATACATGCTCCTGTGAATCTGCTCTGCACATACAGTACAGTACGTCCTACACTAAAATGCCATGTCCTTGTGTGCCTGACCTTGATGGCACTACCCAACTGTATGCATAGCACAATATGCTGGTTGGTTTGACAAAGGCAGACACAGAGAAAGAGAGAGACAGAGAGAGACAGAAAAAGATGGCACCAGTCGTACATGTCCAAGTGCACTTCAATACCTACAGCTCGTCAAGCGTGACAAGAAGCCGCCGACTAGCACACACACAGCTGGGAGTATGAAATAAAAGTCCAATTGGAAGACAGGAGAAATCAATCTCCCATTCCAGGAGTGGCAGAGACAGGAGGATCACTGCAGTGAATCCGTGAGAGAGATAGAGAGAGCGAGAGAGTGGGAGAGAGAGAGAGAGAGAGAGACAAAGCATCGCAGCCACACTAAACACGGAGCGATAACCCAGTTTGCATTCAAGAGCAGAGTCGGTACACTCCAAAACCACCCCCATACAAAGAAGCCTCCACTCAATAATGCAGGAGGGCAAAGTGATCCAGAGAGCGAGGGCACTCCAAATGCATCCATAGCAGGCTGCGAACAGCCACACTCCGTCTCAAGAGTCATTCCGACTTCACTGTCTGTGCCCATTAAACACAAAATAGCCGCTGCTGCTGTATGCTCATTTGCCATACTGTCCACCCAGCTCTTGAGTCTTGCTTTCATTGAAGGTTGTGAACAGCCACACTCCATCTCGTGAGTCATCCTAACACTCACTGTTTGAGGTGCCGGATCTATAATATAAAAAATAAGCTCTTTGGATAGCTGCTCTCTGTGAGACCAGCTTGTTAACTATACTGTCCACCCCACTCTTGAGTCATGTCTCTCTGTTCTGCGACAATGGCAGCAATGGCGGTTGCCCGTGGAGATGGGTTCTAGTCACAACAGCAGCAAGGACTCTGTCGCTGATGATTCCTGTCAGGTCCGGTCGCTACCGCAGGGCTAACGGCTAAAGACGCTAACAGCACCAACAGGCTGCCTGCCTGCCTGCCTCGCACAGTGTTTCTCTGGGCACCAGCTAATGAGACTCGATCTATCCGGACCATTCAGGCAGGAAGGAAGACAGGCAGGCAGGCAGAGGAGCGCCAGCAGGCCCTTAACCGAGATGAATGAGGAAATGGAGCCGATCTTGCCGCATGCCTCTAGATGCCGCCGAATAATACCGCTGAATTACACTCATGAGGAGGACGAGGACGAGGAGGGGAAGAGGGGGGGGGGGGACGCCAGGAAAGAGGGATGGTGGCGACCCTGCGTAGAGAAGGCAGAAAGGGTAAATCTGCGGTGATTCCATGCGGCCGGACCCCGGGGGGAGAAGCACTTTGATGATTTAGTGAGGCTGGCGCCAGATACCCAGCGCCGTCCGACACGGCCAGCCTCCGGGAGGACGAGACTCGGAGGATTCCTCAGCCGCCAATGAAACGCATTAGCTCCAAGCGTCATGTTTAACACAGACCTCAATTTCAACTATTAACCAAATTGAACTCTGACCTGACAGGAAATAGCTATTGCTAATAAAAAAAAAAACTGTAGCCTTTTTACATTAACCTGGATCATCATGCTTAGCTGGATTAAAAACGCCAACGTGAAGCCTTATGCTGACCCTCGTTTTGAAAAGAGACTATTTCTCCCAGCGCTCTCCTTTTCTAAATTGACCAGAAGAATGAGCTCCATCTTTCACAAAAGACACGTGCTTCAGGCAATGACGCTAGTGACCCTTATCGATGATCACATTAGGGCCCCGTCCTGATTTTCACAGAGCTCTCCACGTTGCTGCCTGCTCGTGTCCAGGCTTGCCTTAACGTTAATGCAGCCATTTTTTATCGTGGCCAATTCAATTTTCTTACACCGGGGCTGGTCCAATGAAGCCGATCCAATTACGTAGCCATACAACAACAGGGTCATCTCAATAACACAGCCCTAATAAACGAGAAACCATGTCTAAATACATCAAACTAAATGCCCCCCTCAGCTCTAATTGTGTTTAATGCATTACATATGAGATGTGCCACGTTACGCATCTGGTCGCCGGCAACACTGAGGGGAAACCCCTGCAGCTGACCAGACCGTGCCATTTAATGCATTACGCTAGTGACATTTTCTACATTCAAACGCATTATATTGAGGTGGCATTTGGACCAAAATAAACGCAAAGGTGAAGGAATGGCTGGCACTCAAAGAACCAAACAAGCACACAGGGACAAAGATCCTGCACAGTCTTTGCCGCCGCTGCTGCGAGTGATGCTCTTTACGTTTTGTCATTAGCTCGGTGTTCACAGCAGGCTGTGCGGCTCTACGCGCAGTAATTATCCCTGCGAGCGCGAGCAGGAGGCGCCCACTGTGTAAATATTCATTTCTTCGCGGCAACAAGGGGCGACTGCAGCAGGACCTTGAGGGCATGAAGGGACAGCAGTGCATGCTTGTATTTGTGTGTGTGTGTGTGTGTGTGTGTGTGTGGGTGTGTGTGTGTGTGTGTGTGTGAGTATGTGTGTGTGTGTGTGTGTGTGTGTGTGTGTGTGTGTGTGTGTGTGTGTGTGTGTGTGTGTGTGAGTATGTGTGTGTGTGTGTGTGTGTGTGTGTGTGTGTGTGTGTGTGTATATGTATGTGTGTGTGTGAGTATGTGTGTGTGTGTGTGTGTGTGTGTGTGTGTGTGTGTATGTGTGTGTGTGTGTGTGTGTGTGTGTGTGTGTGTGTGTGTATATGTGTGTGTGTGTGTGTGTGTGTGTGTGTGTGTGTGTGTGTGTATGTGTGTGTGTATGTGTGTGTGTATATGTGTGTGTGTGTGTGTGTGTGTGTATATGTGTGTGTGTGTGTGTGTGTGTGTGTGTGTGTGTGTGTGTGTGTGTGTGTGTGTATGTGTGTGTGTATATGTGTGTGTGTGTGTGTGTGTGTGTGTATATGTGTGTGTGTGTGTGTGTGTGTGTGTGTGTGTGTGTATATGTGTGTGTGTGTGTGTGTGTGTGCATGGCAGCCTCCAGCAGAGCTCCTCTCCACCTCCTCTACGCTTTGCCAGGAAGTTACAGCAGAAACGACGGAGCCGTGTTCTAGCTGAGCATCCATACTACGCTGCTGCTGAGACAGTAGCAATCTAACACTCCTTCTCTTTTGAGTTCCACAGGTCCAGACTGAACACAGCAGACAGGGTAGAGACATCAATCAGACATTTGCAACAGGCCAGTTACCGTTTTATTGATTGTCCCGCAGCCATGATGTCACCAAGCCAAACAATCAGATCGGCAAATCGAATGTTCCAGAAGCTTCTGGCGCACCTACAGTACGCACCATCATAATTGCATCTGTTTAAATGCCACAGGTGACGAGGGTCACGCCAGACAATTTGCGGCAATCAAGACGACGTCGGGGCCTGTAAAATAAGATATAATGCATATCGAAATTGAATTGTCCCGTGTGTACTCTAACCACTGCATGTAATCAGCCGCGCTGGCTGCACATAAATTAAATAGCGTTTAGATTAGAGGAGGGGGAGCTGTGTGGAGGATTGGCCTTGGAGGCAGCCATCTTGTTGGAGCAAATTAAACAGCTCAGTTCGCGAGGGCATGAGCAGCCGATATGGCCGACTATTTATTACACTACCCGCCTTAAGGAGGCCTGCTTCACTCTTCCCGTTAATAGGGCCAAAAGGGTCATACAAGGGGTAGAAACATCA
>NC_055968.1:12819374-12836874 GCF_018492685.1 Alosa sapidissima | reverse complement strand
ATGAGATACACCATCTGATTCGGCTGGTTGAAGGTGACTGTGACCCAAGAGAGTATGCACCAATGTGTGGACTTAACAAAACCACATTACAGTTTCTTATCAGGACACTTTTTCTCTCCTGTAACTTCTGCGGAAGTAAAGCTAGTCTCAAACTTCCGAATTAAATTATTGATCTGCTCAATCCTCCAGTACGGTATTTGCTGCCGCTTTCTGCTCGCAAATCCACAGGAAATCTCGGAATCCGAGGCGCGGTGGCTGCCTGAATGGTGAGCCGAGGGGCTGCTTGAATAGGTGGCCGCAGTAAGCCTGTGGAGATTTGGAGAGACCTTTAATTCGAGTCTGTCCAGTGCATACTGCACATTGTGTGAAGTACATTTAATTCCAAATGGAGAGAACATGTCGGAGGGAGGCAGAGAGAGCTCACTGGGCTCTTTATCTTTCAGAAACACACAGGCAATGTGTGAGTCAGTCCAATTATAGCCATTATCTAAGCCAGCCTAGCAAATGGATGAAGTGAGTGAGTGAGTGAAAGTGTGAGAGAGAGAGAGAGAGAGAGAGAGAGTGAGCGAAGGAGCAGACAGAAGAAGTAAAAATGAAAAAAGGAGAGAGAGAGGCCAAGGAAAGACGCTATCTGAGAGGCAAAAGTGCACCAAGCTATATTTCTCCTTTCTCGGCTCCACTTCTCCACGCCTCAAACAGCAGTTTGACCTCGAAAAACAGCGAGAAATTAACACGTTAATGACTCATTCTCGCCACTGGAGTTCCAAAGTGCCAAAGCACCAATTTCTCTCTTTCATGGGATTGGCCAGCTAATAGAACAGAGGACTGATTAAATGGCTGTCCCTCTCATTTCACAGTGCGCTGGATTTGGAATAACAGAATTGCGGAAACAGTATCTTCAAATCGGAGCAGAGAGAGGGGGAGAGTCATCAGGGACCCCAGCCTGGGCTACACAGAGCTACGATGTAGGCCAAATGCATCACCGTATTCAGTTCAGCCTGCAGCCTCAAATATAGGTGAACCGTCTTCCACCTTCATATTTCATTATCAAAGGCACCTAGTCACGGCTGGGACGTGGCAGATGCTTTGAGAATATAAAGCCACCTGCCTTTTCTCCACACACACAGCCAGAGTGACTGGCATGTTATTGACTCTGCCAGAATTACACAACGTGAGCCAAGTCGTTAAGCCGGGAAACTAGATTAAGCCATCAGCATAGTCTTAACGACGAGCTGTCCCCCATACCCACCCACCACCCCCAAAACGCAGTCCCCGTTACGCCCACACCAAAATAGAACAAATAAAAACCCACAATGTCTTTTCATCTTTTGGTTTCTCTACAGTCTCCACGTCTACACCTAAACCAGACTCTCTGCCATACGGTGCTCTCCCCTCCCCGAGGCAGGGAGAGATATTTCTAAAATCTAGGCTAAGTTCCCCTTCGGGAGAAGCCACAGATTTCTGAGTGAGAGCGAACCGAAAGACCAAAAAAAAAGAGATAAATTAATAAATAAACATACAAATGCAGAGTGGAAAAACGGAGAGAGAGAGGGTTGTCTATGTTTAGTACCGCCAAAAAAACCTCCACCGGCGTACCGGTGACTAATCTTTGCTTTTCTCCACCGCCTGCAACACAACACAGGGGAAGCTTGGCCCTCCCTTCCAGATGTGTGTGTCCACATACCCAGCCACCCCTTCACTATGCCTATTTGTTTGATTTGACTGCAGACATGCTATGGCTGTCCACTGAGATAAAATATCACCACTAGTGACCTGTCATCACCGTAACTGACCCACTGGCCGAATCTTCTGCATCGGAGGCTTTATTTCTCATTTATCACAGGCCTATCATAGGAGCACTGTCGGTAGTGGAAAATAGATTATAAAAACAAATTTAGAAGATTATAGACAACTACTAAACAACTAGAGTGCAGGCAAGTAACACAACAAGGATAAATATTTGCTATGATTAAGGTAGTCAGCTAAACGGAAAATAAAAAGCTGGAACTCTACTGGGTTTTTAATGGTTATTTGAGTGCTGCTCGGATTCATACTGACAATCCACTGCAACAATTAAGCTCATTCTAATACTGTTAACAAATTAAAAGGGGTGGGGGGGACAAAGTTTATGAGAATTTAATTAACTTGTGCTTTTCTTTGGGAGGCGGTTTTGAAATAATTACGCTCTTAGGGATGGCACACCAAACAGACCTCTGCGAGAATGAGCTTACAAAACAAAAAGGAAACGGCAAACACCATTCAAAAGATAATTAACCTTGCCAAATGAGAGTGGCTGCGTTGAAAAGAAAAGAAAAGGGTGGCAAAATGAACACCGCTTCATCCACAAGCTGACAGGACGCCTGGATGACCCTCGCTTTATCATCAACACACGAGGACTCTGTCCTGACTTGACTGACAGGTCATATTCAAGACAATAAGGTGGACAGAGGGCATGTTTATCTCATACAGCATGCAAACAATCTGCTGACAGTACACAATGTGGGCTGTGTCGTAAGGTCACACCAGTGTAGCCATAGCCACTTGATAGCAGTAGTGCATACTGCTCAACTGTGTTAGCTACAACACACTAAATAGGACATTAAGACAATGAAGACCAAGAAAGCCATAGTGGATGAGGCAAACCAATGTTACTGAAGATTGTTCAGTGTCACTAAAGGCTTTCAGTGAGAAGAATTGCATTTTTCCCATATTTCCGTCTGGTGTACAGTAAAAGAACAGAATGGCACACTGAGACATGTTTAGCTTGTCTGAAATTATTCACCGTATCAGGCAGAGCTGTATACTGAGAGTGAGAGCTAGAGAGAGAAAGAGAGAGAGAGAGAGAAAGAGAGTGAAAAAGGAAGGAAAGAAAGAAGAAGAAAAAAGACACAAGCGGTAAATTGAATGCCCGTAAGTAAAGCGCTGCCAACAAGACCGCTTAATCCCCATAAATCATCGTGTGCTAACGGGCATACACTGGCAGTCGCTGCGGGACAGCGAGGGTGCCAGTGTGCCGGGCCCCGCGTCCGTTCCCACGCCTGCCACCGGGGGCCCTACTGTTCAGGGTGCCGTGCTCGTGCCATTTCCAACCGCGAGCGAGGGAGGGTGGAAGTGAGCTAGCATGGGGTCAGACATGGCTAAGCCGCCAAATACCAACCTGTTCCTCAAAAACGAACAGGCAGAGCTGGGCAGTGAGGTAGAAGATATCAGTGAAGCCAACAGAGACCTGACCAGAGATTAACCTATAAACACCGGACGGGGATGAACCTAGACCCACCAAATCTGTTTACCCAGAGAACACAGAGAAAACACACACACTCACACACACACTCACAGATATACACAGGAGAGACACAAACGCAAGAGAATAGTCTCTGAGCTTCTTGGCCAAACATGCACGCACTTGCATGCACGTCGATATGTGCATGTGGACCTCTCAGCCTCTGTCTGACACTCACACACACAAACAAACCTGCACTCACAAGTATTCTCTCACAAACACACACACACACACACACTTTGAGTCCTGAGTAAATGACAGGACATGACAGGCACTTCACTCCCCCCCACTCCCCCCCGCCCCCACCATCTGCATCCGGTCCCTATTCACCTGCCTCTTTGCGTGGCTCGTGCTGGGAATGCATCTACGGCACACACGGCACTGGGGCACCACACGGCACATCTAAACACGCTGGGCACGTTCAACCCGCCGCCCCGCCGCAGAGGACACGCCACCCGAGGAAAAACGGCCGGGGTCAACGGATGTCAGTGGCGATGCCGTCATCCGACGGATAAACTACGCAAGGGTACAAGCTCTCCTTTCAAAAAAGCAGCCCAAGCATCAAAAACAACTAACAGCGGCTGGCATTAAAATTTAAATGGCTTAACACAAGTCTGGCTCCCTATTCTCAGGGATGATCAATAAACCAGCGCCACTGTCATTTTTCTTATTTTTTCATCTTGAAATATTAATGCTGTGAGGCAAGACAATGGATGCTTAGAAGACAATTAAGAGTTTGTTGTTTGGAGTAATTCACTCAATTGAACACCTTTGAAAAACACACACACAAATACACATACGCGCACACAGACACGACCTAGACAAGCTGACAGTGGATGAAGTTGCATCAAACACAGGAGCCTGTTCCATCTGGGGGACAATAACAGTAATCTCATTTTCATCTGGGTAGACTCATTATTGCATTAGACAAGCGAGCCTTGAGTGTGTGTGTGTGTGTGGTTGTGTGAGTGTCGGCTTCTCAAGTTGCCCACTATCTGGGTCACTGTGGCTCTCAATCTGTTCATCACTTCCACAGCTTTGATTGTCTCATCCCATTTAGGTCAGAGCACTTCTACCCAACTCCACAGTGGAGGAGAACCACAGTGCTTTACACAGACAGAAAGAACAGACCACCAAAAGGAGAAAGACAGTAATGAAAAAGAGATAGATAGAGAGAGGGGGAGGAATATAGAGAGGGAGACTCCAAGGAGAACCTCAGCCCAGAAAGAGCTGAAAACAAGTCAGTGTTAGAGAAAAGGAGAAAAGCATGGATGAGTCAGATAGCTGGCCTTGGTACTCCTGTCTGTGCTTTAATATTGTGCTTTATTAGTCAACCATCTTCAGCTTCCTCCCTTTCCTAAGGTCCTGCTCTTAAAGACTGTGGAAAAAGCACAAGGCAGACTAGATCAGATGCAAGTGTTGCTCTTTTTTAAACAGCATAGGTTATTACCATGTGTAGTAATGCAGTGCTGTTTAAGTGCGAGCAAATGTGGGCCGTTATCCCCCCATGGGGCCAACCATTTTAGAGAGGCGATTTTTCATGCTAAGCATGCGAAAGCTGCACAAACAATACAATAACAAACACCATTATTCTCATAAGTACCTTTAATTATCACCCCCCGAAACACAGAACAAGTGCTTTGGGACCAACACTTCACAGAAGATGTCTGCTGAGAAAATATACAAGCAGACGAAGCCATTTAAAATGCCTCATCACTGTCAATTCTCACCAATTGAGTGTCTCATTTCCAGCAGACAGACTCCTTCTCCTTTCTGTTTATAATTTTACTATTTCCCCACTGTTTACACCTTCATACTAACATTTATTTCCTACAGCAAGAGGTTTACATCTTCTCCATCACCCCCATCCGCCCATGATTGACACCACCCAAACTCCATCTGAATGCAGATCAGAGTCCTCCACATGTGTGCATTCTGAGGCCCTCTTTCCATATCCATCTCTCCCACTTGATTACTTATGTAAATTCTGCCATCAAAGGAAGGGGCTGTACCCTGCAGGCTACCCTGAGGCATGACAATTCTGCGTTGGGGAAAAAAAAAAAAAAAAGAAGAGCCTTGCCCCGAACCACATTTTTAATCAAGAATAAAAACGCAAGAATGCAAATGAACAGCAATGATTCATCTTTTTCCTGTCTTCATTTTCAGCCAGTGAAAGCCTCGGCGTACTGTTTCTCCATCTGTGCTTGCCCACTTCTTGTCCTATTTCTATTCTGCTGGAGCGTGGTCAGTGGAGGAATGTTAGTGCAGACAGCGGGCGTCGGCCGCGCTGGCTCGCGGTCTCGTCCGGAATGACAGGTGACCGCTGTTATCCCAAGCAGAGTGATCTTATCCACTCGGCAGGTAAACAACACGAAGGAAAACACAAACAAACAAGACTCTCGTCGAGAGCAACTCAGCGTGTCTGATGGGAGAGAGCAAATACAGCACCTTCACACTGTGACTGTGTGTGTGTGTGTGGCTGTGAGAGTGTATGTGACAGAAAAATAATGTGTATGCCTGTGTATGTGTGTTTGTGTTTATTTGTGTGTGTGAGTGTGAATATGTGAGGGACAGGGCTATGTGTGCAACTGTGCATGTGTGTATGTGGCTGTGTGTCAGTGTGTGTGTGTGTGTGTGTGTGTGTGTAACACAGCACACAGGCCCAGGTCCAGCTTCTGGGTCATTATCCCAGCATCACTATCTGAGATGACCAGAGGAGGCGGCGGGGCCGGCTACTGAGCGCCGCGAGGTGAAGCTTGGCCCGGCGTCTGCTCTGGCACTTGTTACGGGCGCTCCGTGGCACAGATGGCACTGTCAGGGCACATGCCATCTCCGCGCCCAATGAGTGCATCTGCTGCTGGGACTCACCTCTCGCCTCGGCCCCAGCCCCGGCTCATGCAGAAGAGTCACTCAGGTCTGGTGGGGGAACGCGTTAAACGCACAGCTACTGCATGAGCCGCGATAGGATTCTGTCTCTGTGTGTGTGCATGTTTGTGTGTGTGTGAGAGAGAGAGAGACAGAATTTTTGTGTGTAAGTGTATGTAGGAGAGAGAGGTAGAATGTGTGTGAGTGTGTAC
Source organism: Alosa sapidissima (assembly GCF_018492685.1). NCBI lineage: Eukaryota > Metazoa > Chordata > Actinopteri > Clupeiformes > Clupeidae > Alosa > Alosa sapidissima. The sequence continues at coordinate 12,830,517 of NC_055968.1, read as the reverse complement.
GTGTATGCAGGGCCAGCTCTAGGGGTTGGCCAGGGTTGGCTAAGCCCACCCAAGCATTGTGTCTTGCCCACCCAAACAAAGCCAAGATTTTTTTTTTTTTTTTGCAGCCTTAAACCCAGTTTGGATGTAGATGAGTTGGTGTTGAGTGTAATGGTAGCTAGCTGGTACATAACTGTGCAGTATGTACGTTAGGTAAACATCCCTCTTGATGCCTTAAGAGACGCACACACACACACAATCTACCGTCCCATCCACATACACAAACACACACCTTCCCCTCCCACATACACTGTAATATGTTATATTTGGAATATAGATTGTTGCATAGTTTTCTGTGTAGGCTTGGTTGAATGAAATGTAAAATAAGTAGGCCTAGAATCAAACAATAAGTACTTACCAAAGGATGTCCAAAAATGTGTAGTGATGCATGCCAAGCTTTAAATGTCTGATAAGACCAAACTGTTACTACAAGCTTTAAGCACACTCTGTACTTTGAAACCTTCTGTAAATTCAACCTCATTGTTGTCAAGCTCTGAAACACATAGGCCTGAACACCCATCTCAACATGGTGTTTGTGTGTATGTCAATTTTCTAAAATATCTAATTTGAGCGCTTTGCTATGTTGTCCACCCAAAATGTCTTCTAGCCCACCCAAGTGTAGTAGGCTAGAACCAGCCCTGTGAGTGAGTGTGTGTGTGTGTGTGTGTGTGTGTGTGTGTGTGTGTGTTGAGACAAGGTACCTACTCTAGCATGAAACAAAGTTATGTACATTCTGCATTACGTTAGCTGAAATATTTATCCTGCACTGGTCCACACTATTGTTCTGCTCCGTTATCCCATTATCGTAAGCGGAAAAGACAGCGTGCACAGCTGCTGTGCTTTCTGCATATTTCATAAATACCTCCCAGCTCTGTAATGAAAGACTGTGAGGTGACAAGATGATGACACTGTGTGCTGTTGTGACAATACGCCATTACGTCTGATAAAACACCGAAATAATTCCCATTTAATAACCATGGCGTATTTTCCGCTAACGCTGTAATTGGAGAAATTCACTGAAAAGGCGCCGCTTTTACTTCAGAGAGTAGAGACGTGCGATAGTGTAAGTGTGCTCGTTTTTCAAGCAGGGTGACACGACACGAATGGAGGGATAGAAAGGTAGGCGACCAAGGAGTATCTTGGAAGATGAATAATGCATGAGAAACTCCTCATATCTTTTTTCTCTTTGGAAAGGGGGGGGGGGGGGGGCAGACAGTGACGTTTCCTTACTTCTTCGTTTCACTATGTGCATGTGTGTGTGTGCGTGCGTGCATGTGTGCATGTGTGCCATTTCCAGCTGATCCCGGTGCCAGTGTCACTCAGTGCTCATTATCCCAAAGCGCAGTGACATTCCACTTAACTCCGCCGTTCCCATTACAGCTCCATTCCCTCTTCCAGGCGCAGCCTCCATTGCCCTGCGGAAATCGGAAGCGCTCACGGAAATATTTTCCGAAAGGCTCTCATCACTGTCGCCCCCATCAAAAGGCCCGACAGGGAAAAGCAGATGATAAGACGATCATTTAACATTCCATGCTGTCTGTCCCCACTGTATTCCTGGAGAACTCTCCTTTTAGTTAAATTCGCCCTGTCTGTCTGGCTAGCTTGCTCGTTGGCAAGCTGGTTGGCTGGCTTGCTCTTGCCTGGTGGACATTTTCTTTAAAGAGCACCGTTCTACTCGCCCTGTTCTGCCCCACCCCTCCTGCCCTCCACACTTGTCCCAAGAGCGATCCTCACTCAAGTTAGTATTGATTTGTATTCAGCTAAACATATTCCAGATGACTGATGCGGCTAGTGTTCTGCCGGCTGTTTGCTCCGAACCAAGCTGTTCTCATTAGCCTCTGGAACGCGAATGGCTAAGTGACTTTGACGGGCGCTATCCCTCCGACACTCTTTTCTAATGGAAAGCTATCGATGTTCCCCTCTAAATGTAAAAGAAAAAACAGGTGCCACAACAAAGTCACCAGTGGTGTACTTATGTGTAGGCCTTATACACACACACACACACACATACACACACACACACACACACACACAAACCCTAGAGGAAACCAATGAACCGAGCTGTGTTTCAATCCTTTCATTCATTTGTAACTATCTATTAGCAGGCAACCTGCTGCAATCTCAGCCAGTCATTCAGAACAGAGCCCATTCTCTCTGAAATCTTCAGGCGCACCAAAACAAGCCCAGAAACAATAACCATTTCTACCGGAGGGAGGAAGGGAGAGGTGAACTGCACAGCAAACAGTCTTAATAATTAACACACATAGAGAGAGGTCTGTGTCTCACTCAAACAACAACCTCCACTTTTACACACACACACACACACACACACACACACACACACACACACACACACACACACACCACACTACACATACACACATAATATGCCCCCCCAACACACACACACACTACCACATACAAAACCAGATGGACAGACCTATAGGACGGTCAACTGTTAAAAATGTTTGTCTTTCTCTTTCTCTGTACGCACTAAACCAGATGGAATTGATGAGAACTTTCAACCCTTCCCTGTGGGGTGAGCAGGAGGGCATGCACCATTGTTTCAGGTTCACTGCGTGCAGCTGGTGACCCGAACAACCCAAATTACCGCTGTGCTGCAGTTAGCTCAGCTGTGCAATAGCCTGTCAGATCTCAGCATTCCGCCACAGGCTAAGACGAGATCTATGTCTTTCTAGAGACCTACAGAAATAATTACACATACCTGTAGCTGTGTGTGGAGATGTCTGAAAATCTCTGAGAGAATGTGTCTGTGTGGTGGTAAAACCTCGGTGAACCGGAGGAAATGAACAGAGGAGAAGAGTGAGGAGAATAATAGGTAAGAGTGAAGAACAGGGAGGGCAAAGTTCAAGACATGGCCAGAGACATAGGGTGGAGATTGACAACCTTAGGTTAAATATCACCACGGCCATGCCCAGAGGAACAGTGGCACTCAAGGCAAAGTTCAGCTTTCTACATTGAGGTAGTGCAATCCCGTTTCAACAACGTGAACTCCAATCTTGAGAAATTCTGAATTCAGTGAAAATTATTGTTGACAATTATGTAACCAATGTGCAATAGACAAAATCAACAATCAACATTCAAAGCTACCATCTGCAGTTTTTTATAATATTAGAGTTGTACAGTAAACAGGAGGAAGCTGTAGGCTACAATTCAGGATATGTGATAATTTTAAGAGAAGTGCTTTATATTCAATACCCAGTCTCACTTGTTGATAGCTTGTGAACACTATAACAAGGCTTCCAGTGTTTGACAAACTAGTTAGCATAGATGAAAACAACTGTAGGCTAAATATCAATTGCATTTATACTATCATATATTCACATTTGATATGTACAAACCATGTTATGTCTACCTTTCCACATCATAGCAACTGGAAATATGTTGCTGAATTCACATGTGAATTCATTTTCACAGCAACATAGAGCTTAGAACAGCTTGAGACGAGCAAACGGAACACCAAACAGACACAACAAGTCATAAATGATCTCCAAGAAGGCTAGCTGCAGTAGGCTAATCAGCTAAAGGTGGCTTTCACATCATTACTCTGTATACATTCACAAAGATGTTCCCATAAATAGTGCAGCCTATTCCCCTAACTCCTATTTCCTTCTCTGTCCATCCATATCCATCTAAATCTCTTTTACATCCCTTCTTTCTCTTTTTTCTCCCTCAGCTATCTTATTTACAGAGCTGGGGATGTGTATAATATCAAACACTGCAGCAGAAACTTCAGGGAATTCCTGACTTTTCATGTTTTAGAAGGAAGTGTGAGAGAAATGGAAAAAAACGGAGGATGAGAAAACGCATTCATCTCTCTGGTGACTTCGCCTTGTGCCTTGCTCCTTTCTCAGATGTAAAATTGGACTTGCGCAGTCCTTTATTTTATCATGTTTCCTTCATGTACAGATGAAAAAAGGGGAGCGAGCGCAAAGCGACAGTAGTTTTTTGTCAGCGTGCCAAATGCCCTTAATTTGCATTCTGTCCTCTGTGTTTCGTAATGAACTCTTCGTTTTTCTTTTCTTTTTTCGCTGGCTGACTTCTGCCGCCTCTGATGTTAGGGGAGAAAAGTAGGGGTTTGGTGACACCTAACATTAGCCTTGTAGGCCTGCACCTGATCTGAACGTGATTTCAACAGAGCGCTCCTACAAGGAGGGCAAGTTTGGATGTCAACGCAGAGGAAGAGGAACAAAATTGCAAGACTTTTGTCAGAGAGGTACAAAATCGGAGAGAATTCTGCTACACTCCTCTAACTAAAAATGGAAAAAGAAATCACCAGTGAAGTCAAAAAGGGAACCAAAACATTGCATGAAATGATTGCCAGTGCCTGAAATCCCAAGCCCAAAAATAGGGAGTGAATTCTCCAGGGTGGTAATAGAGCAGGTTTAATGAGGGATGCGATCATCAATTATTCAAAACATTTAATCATGTTGTCGCATGCCGCCATCCGATAAACAGGCCTCCTGACGAGAGCAACCTCACAAGGATTGTTTTTGCAGTGGGAGCGGGCGAGACGGACGCCTTTTTCGCACATTTCCACACCATTTCTTGATCCACAGTTGCACAGTTCTCACTCAAGCAGCGAGATGAGAAACAACAGCACATCTGCCTTCACTTGTCAAGTCAAATTGTCCCTGCACTGCACTTGTTTGGTTTTAAATTATGGGAATTTGGCAGTGGTGGGCTTTTTTCTGAAGTCTGCAGCAACAGCATCTGAAAACAACATGTTGTGGAGGGGGAAAGAACAACAGCAACAACAAACTCCATTACCTAGTGGCCCTGTGTTCAGCTGGGATCCTGAGATGGGATGTAACGGTGGATGTAACAATGCAACGTGAATCAGCTAAATGTGTGAAGATTACAACCGGTTGAGATAAAAAAATAATCGTGATGCAATTTTTTAACAGAATAGGGCGTAATCTGCTTTTGATTTCACTTGTTCGAAGACAAAACATGAATATCTCGATGATTGGCAACAATAGTAAAATTAAAGTCAGACTGGACAAAAGATTATTCTAATTTAAAACAACCTCATCAGGGCGCCTGAATAAGTTTTAACTGGGACACTTACGTGACATTGAGTTCAGACCCTGCGTTCCTCTCGGTTTATAAAGGAATATGTTTCAGTCATAATTTGTCTGCAGCTTATTGTGTTAAAACAATTGTGAGAAAATCGTATCGTGAACATGAAATTGTAAATCGTACCGAATTGTGAGCTGAATGTATCATTACATGCCTAGTTGTTAAGGGTTGTGGTAATCATTGTTAAGGATGTGGTAATCGTGCGGCTCAGACGTGGCCACTGGCTCCCTGGCACCTTACTCCACTTTCACAGATAAGCCAAACGGAAACAGCAGCATTGGCTCATAGCACTTTGGCCCCATAAAGGCAGCCAGGTCACACTTGTTGTATTCTGTTGGGTGACCACGCTGTTGTGTCATTAAAGACCAACACATCTGATTAAAAATGGATTATCAATCCATATCTGATCGAAGCAAGCCCTATACATCCTCTCCTACATGCATTGATTGGACTGACATAAAATGGACACCCATAACGTGTGCCGTTAAAAAAATTCTAATCTGATGTGAAATGACAAAGGAAAACGCTGCATAGTACATCTCTTTTGAAAAACGAATCATTTCCGATTCAAAGTAGTCAGCAGATATGTGGAAGTCCTGCAGGAAAGTGGAAAATTGCCACTGTCTCCTAATCTGAAGTTGATAACAGATGGTTAAATATTTTATGGAGAACCAAGCGGATATAATTGGTTTGCTTAAAGAATACTTTATCACTGCTAGTTGCGGAATGTTTAACCTTTGCCTCAGAGCATGTGGCTAATGATTAGCAGGCAGGCTTGTGATGGGGATCAATCACCCTGCTCATTTGAGACTTTTAGATTCATTTTCAATTTTCACGCCGTTTGTGACAAGAACCAGCTCAGTTTCTCCCTCTCAGGAGGAGACAGAGAGACAGAAAGAGAGAAAAAGAGAGAGTGAAAGAGAGAGAAAATGGAATTGATATCATCTCCCCCAGTACCCCTTTCCTCTCCAACATTTGACTGTTTTTAATAACAAAACCGTCCAACAGTGACATGCTGCAATGGATAAGCAGAGAGAAAAAACTCTGTGCTTTTAACACAGAGATGTTGAACACAAACTCAGACTCTGCTTCTAGCTTTTTATTCAAGGCGTGTAAAACCCAAAATCTCATTTATGTTTAATTCACACAAAGGATGATTGAAAATCAGAATATTATATATTCCGAACACGCAGCACCACTAGCAGATTTGATCTTGATCGTTCCAAAAAGCACTGTTAAGTTATTTACAGTTGAACCCTCCAGCCCCCAATACCCCCCCCCCCCCACACACACACACACACCACCACCACCACCAACAACAACAACAAAGCACAAGGGAAGTGATTGGAGACCGAGCTGGATCTGTGTTCTCTGCGAACACAAGTCATCTCTACTATGGCTTTGCATCTGGATCAAGGTGTTGACCTGATCTAGCACTGATCTACTAGACCAGGGCCAGATCAGGGCCTAACTAAAGCCAGACCAGAGCTAGATCAGAACCAGATGAGGACCAGACCAAAACCAGACCAGTACTAGACCAGAACCAGGACTAGATCAGAACAGCACATGAGGTAGATCAGGACCATTCTTGTGCTAGACAACAGCCAGATAAGGGCAACTTTAGCTGCTACCTGCTAAATGTTATGACTGTGCTGTGTCTTCTCTAAACCTTGGCTTCCTCCCCAGCTCTACTGTAACTACCTGGCAAGATGGAAGAGTATGGTGGGGTATGACTGAAATGGAAAGGAACATTTATAATTCAGTGCAGTACAGAGTCTAATGCAAATGAAGTGACGAAAACACAACATTAATGCAAAATGAGGTCACGGCAAAGAAATGCATGCTGCCATTAATGCAGCCTGATGAAATAGCCGCACCACTGGGGTAATGAGTCAAGATTATTACTGCACAGACAAATTTAATCTGCGTGAACATGCAGACTATGCCATATGTGCTGTGTGAGTGTGTGCATGTGTGTGCGCCTGTGTGTGGTTGCATGGCATTTGTAGCTGTAGCTCTGTGAATGAATCAGTAACTGTAATGTAGAAACCTTTGTGTTTATGCAAATGACAGACTATGCCAAACAGATCTATAGAAAGAGAGAGAGAGAGAGAGACAGAGAGAGACAGAGAAAACAGTGCTTCCTCAAAGAGCATGGAGCAGGCTACTATGCTAATAGATGGTAGGATGTGATACGCTCAATCCAGCCAGTCACCTGCAGATTTTGGTCCCCCAAACTATCAGATGAGTGTCCTGGTTCTGGCTCTCTAGAGCGGCACACCACCACCAGCCATTAGCCCAGTGGCCCGCTGCTACTTCAGACGTTACTAACACTCAGTGGCTTCCATCAGAGAGCTAATGCTGGAGCAAAACGAAGACCAACAACCCATCACTTCCTCCCTCCCTTTCTGGTCGTCTGGAGAATCATGCTGCACTTACTGTAGGACTCTACTGGAACACAAATATTATGACCATGGAAGACTGTTGCTGAATAACAACCCATTCACAGACAGACACACATATACGCACACAAACACACACACACGTACACACACTGACAAACACATATGTCAGCCCCACTACCTGAGATAAGGGAATCATTATTTAGCATTAGCAGCGGCTGGCTACGCCAAGGGACCCAGAGTTGCATTAGCGGGTAGTTTTGCGAAGGCTAGGCCAGAGTGGCTGCCCATTCCACTGCTTCTCTGCATCTCTCTCACCTCTTCCACCATCACTGATGAGATGAGAGCAGCACCACCAGCGACTACATGCTCTCTCTCTCTCTCTCCAGTCTCTGCACTGAAAGCACAGGTAGAGAGCAGCAACCTATTACTAGCACACTTACACCTCTAAGCACGCTAATCCCTCCCAGCATAGCAACTCACACACTAAACAGCCACTAAGAATCTGGACCTGCTGTACAGAACACACACACACACACAAATAGGCACACACACACACAGACACACACAGACACACACACACACACACACACACGGATTTCACAGTAATACAGTATCCTGAGTATCCTGGCAGCATTACTGTCATTTAAATGCTGGCTAATCCCTCCCCCTAATACTGTAAATACAGTAAGATGTGCTGTTTAGCTGGATATTAGTGCACCCCACGGTAAGCAAGGCAAAAAGCACACTGCATTTATTGACTAGGATTATTAAACAGCACCAGGCAACACACGGCCAAATTTCTCAACACCCACTCCTGTGAGCTGACTAGGGAGGAATGTCATTTAAACAGCCACAAACAGGTAATCTGTGGAGGTGTGATGAGCATTCTGCTTCAGCAAGTTAATGTGATTAATTGTGATGATGTATGTCAGGCAAAGACCAAAGAGTTTTCTCTCTTTTGGAAGCATAGCACAGATGCGTATCCTCTTTATCCATGATACTCCACAGAGAATCCAGAGTTAACACCCAGTGCATTGGCAAGCTCATCTGGGCATGTCTAGGGCTAACACGAAGAAGGTGGACACACAGGCCAGGGGGTTTGGTATGTTTCTTTTCCTAACTGGGGCCATGACACCGCACACCAAGTGGTCCAGGGCCTCCTCTGCCTGTTACCCTTTTTCGAAACCAGCTGGCCCTTCCTCCCCAGACCCGGGGACTAGTCTCCGTTTAAGATGCCAGCGGCTAACGCTGTTTGCATGGCACAAGCTCCCTCCGGAGAGACACCCCGCAGATGTGTGCTTTGGAGAGAGCAGAGGTTGACTTCCTGCTTTGTGTTCCTTCATCACCCTTCCCTTCCTCTTCCTCCTCTCCTGGTGCGCAGGCCTGGTGGAGGCCGAATGTTTTATGCATGCCAGTGTTTATCTGCATGAGTAGAGGGCTCGGAGGTGAACCAGACACAGCCGAGGGGGAGAATAGATGGGTGTATTATGTATGTATAAGGGAGAGAGCTGATCTGGCCACATAGCTCATCTATTTCAGCTTGTTCGCTGTTCAGGGAGTTTCGCTCTGCAGACATCAGCCCACCACCTCTCTTTCACTCTTTTTTCTTTCTCTCTCTCTCTCACACACACACACACACTCACACTCTCTCTCACACACACACACACACACACACACACACACACACACACCATTATTTAATGCAAACCATTCTCTGCTTTCCATTACTGTTACCCCACATCTCCCACCTTCATCTCTCCCTCCCTCCCTCTCTCTCTCTCTCTCTCTCCTTTTTAGTGGAGAGCTGTGAGGATTCTTATCATAATGGATGCCGGTATGCCACCTCTTCCATAGCTACTGTTTTTCAATTGATAAAAAAGGAAATGGATATAGAGGTTGGAAATAATGTGCTTCTTCAAGCACAGGCATCTCTGCATTATACGCTTTAGAGTACACAAGCCTAATGGAAGCATCTGCCACTGCCACTGTCGGCTTCCCTCTCTCTCCTTGTGACAGCTCTGAAAACACCACACATGGAACACCACACACACACACACACGCATACACACACACACACACACACACACACACACACACACACACACACACACACACACACACACACACACACAACACACACACACCATCATAATTCAGTCCCATATTGAACCTGGTGGCAGAGAGGGAAGATGAAGAAAAGCTGTGAGGGAACTTCTGTCTGCTGCTCCCCACCTTTGGCAGCTCTGCTCCGCGCCCTCACTGCTAAGAGTCTGTGGCTTCACACAGCCATCTCTGCACTAGCTCAGGCAATTATTCATGACTATCAGTCAGATGCCAGCGCATACAGTATGCACGGGAACAACAGGCTTCATAAGCATCACACACACACACACACACACACACACACTCACACACACACACACACACACACACACTCAACAACATGTGCGCACACATATGCACACACACCCATGCTTAAGAATATCATGTTCTGCACAATTAGTCCTCGATGGTCTTTAACGATGGTGTACAGCTCAGCGCCACTTCTCTGTAGAGGCGGGGTTTCCCACACAGCCAGCCAGTAGCGTGGCAGCAGGAGCCATCAATCATGCTCTCGGAGCTAATGATGGACTTATACATAGGAGGCAATGAGAGGCAGGCAGCATGAAAAGGAGTGAATCAACTGTCAACAGCGGGCCAGCAGAGAAGTGGGAAAGTGTGACTGGAATGGACAATTAGTTGCCCGACTGCTGAGGGATATGCGCCAAGGCACGCACGCATACACACATACACACACACACACACACACACACACACACACACATACACACATACATATGTGCATCTACACAAACTCTGACACAGATAGGAAGGCACACAACCTCACAAAGCCTATTCGCTCTCACACAGAGCTATTTGCTAGAATAGCTTTACAAGGACATACTGTGGCCAGTCTTTTCCAGTATTCTGTGATCTGCACTCATGATGTGAAGACCAGTGGGTTGTAATTAAAGCAAACAGTGTTTTTTCCCCCAACTGTGGGGCTCCATGTCCTTGGATTAGCAAACAAAAACCCAAGGATGATAGCCAGCCTTCGTCTAAACGAGCCCATAAGCACTGCAGTCAGTACTGCAGTCAAACTAATGGCCTCTATTGACTTTGAGAAGGTTACACAGAACATGTGGCTTTTAAAAAAACACAGCTGCTATGATACAAGCTTTCTTCATTACAGGTTTACAACTGAAACATTAGTGTCAGTAGTCTTATAGTCTATTTAATAGTCACACCTTGTCTATGCTCCACTGAGTGGATATTTTAGTCTGAGGAATTATCTGATGTTAGCTGATACATTTTCAAACTGACTGTTTAAATTATTTAGATGCAACATGTAAATATTTAAAGTGCATTAAGCATATATTTTATGTGAAGTTAAAAATGACAAAGATTGCATAAGATGTCTCTTACACTTTCATATAGTAAAACTGGCTTATTGCATAGGATTTTGTAGAACAAATGATGTTCTTGCATAGCCCTTGTACATGATGTACACAATGAACTGTGTAACATACAAGCAGTTTTGAACCTCAAATTCTACA